>NW_027219911.1:0-41651 GCF_027580195.1 Bos mutus
TCAGTGCATGATCAGCCACGTGATCAGTGCATGATCAGCCACGTGATCAGTGCATGATCAGCCACGTGATCAGTGCATGATCAGCCACGTGATCAGTGCATGATCAGCCACGTGATCAGTGCATGATCAGCCACGTGATCAGTGCATGATCAGCCGCGTGATCAGTGCATGATCAGCCACGTGATCAGTGCATGATCAGCCGCGTGATCAGTGCATGATCAGCCCCGCGTGATCAGTGATCAGTGCATGATCACGTGATCAGTGCATGATCAGCCGCGTGATCAGTGCATGATCAGCCACGTGATCAGTGCATGTCAGTCACGTGATCAGTGCATGATCAGTCACGTGATCAGTGCATGATCAGCCACGTGATCAGTGCATGATCAGCCACGTGATCAGTGCATGATCAGCCACGTGATCAGTGCATGATCAGTCACGTGATCAGTGCATGATCAGCCAGCGTGATCAGTGCATGATCAGCCACGTGATCAGTGCATGATCAGGCACGTGATCAGTGCATGATCAGCCACGTGATCAGTGCATGATCAGCGCGTGATCAGTGCATGATCAGCCGCGTGATCAGTGCATGATCAGCCACGTGATCAGTGCATGATCAGTGATCAGTGCATGATCAGTCGCGTGATCAGTGCATGATCAGCCGCGTGATCAGTGCATGATCAGCCGCGTGATCAGTGCATGATCAGCCACGTGATCAGTGCATGATCAGCCACGTGATCAGTGCATGATCCAGCCGTGCGTGATCAGTGCATGATCAGCCACGTGATCAGTGCATGATCAGCCGCGTGATCAGTGCATGATCAGCCACGTGATCAGTGCATGATCAGCCACGTGATCAGTGCATGATCAGCCACGTGATCAGTGCATGATCAGCCGCGTGATCAGTGCATGATCAGCCACGTGATCAGTGTGCATGATCAGCCACGTGATCAGTGCATGATCAGTCGCGTGATCAGTGCATGATCAGCCGCGTGATCAGTGCATGATCAGCCACGTGATCAGTGCATGATCAGCCCGCGTGATCAGTGTGTGCATGATCAGCCACGTGATCAGTGCATGATCAGCCACGTGATCAGTGCATGATCAGCCACGTGATCAGTGCATGATCAGCCGCGTGATCAGTGCATGATCAGCCGCGTGATCAGTGCATGATCAGCCGCGTGATCAGTGCATGATCAGTCACGTGATCAGTGCATGATGTCACGTGACGTGATGCGTGATGCATGATCATGATCGCGTCGTGATCGTGTGCATGATCAGCCGCGTGATCAGTGTGCATGATCAGTCCGTGATCAGTGCATGATCAGTCACGTGATCAGTGCATGATCAGCCGCGTGATCAGTGCATGATCAGCCACGTGATCAGTGCATGATCAGCCACGTGATCAGTGCATGATCAGCCGCGTGATCAGTGCATGATCAGCAGTGCGTGATCAGTGCATGATCAGCCGCGTGATCAGTGCATGATCAGCCACGTGATCAGTGCATGATCAGCCGTGATCGTGATCAGTGCATGATCAGTGCGTGATCAGTGCATGATCAGCCCGTGATCAGTGCATGATCAGCCACGTGATCAGTGCATGATCAGTGCGTGATCAGTGCATGATCAGCCACGTGATCAGTGCATGATCAGCCACGTGATCAGTGCATGATCAGTGCGTGATCAGTGCATGATCAGTGCGTGATCAGTGCATGATCAGCCACGTGATCAGTGCATGATCAGCCGCGTGATCAGTGCATCAGTGCGTGATCAGTGCATGATCAGCCACGTGATCAGTGCATGATCAGTCACGTGATCAGTGCATGCATGATCAGCCACGTGATCAGTGCATGATCAGCCATCGTGATCAGTGCATGATCAGTCGTGTGATCGTGATCAGTGCATGATCAGCCGCGTGATCAGTGTGATCATGATCATCAGCGTGATCAGTGCATGATCAGGTGCGTGATCAGTGCATGATCAGTGCGTGATCAGTGCATGATCAGTGCGTGATGTGTGCATGATCAGCAGCCGTGATCAGTGCATGATCAGTCACGTGATCAGTGCATGATCAGCCACGTGATCAGTGCATGATCAGCCGCGTGATCAGTGCATGATCAGCCGCGTGATCAGTGCATGATCAGTCATGTCGTGATCAGTGCATGATCAGCCACGCGTGATCAGTGCATGATCAGCCACGTGATCAGTGCATGATGCGCGTGATGTGTGATCAGTGCATGATCAGTCGTGATCAGTGATCAGTGCATGATCAGTGCGTGATCAGTGCATGATCAGTCACGTGATCAGTGCATGATCAGCCACGTGATCAGTGCATGATCAGATCGTGATCAGTGTGCATGATCAGCCACGTGATCAGTCAGTGCATGATCATCAGTGCGTGATCAGTGCATGATCAGCCCATCGTGATCAGTGCATGTGATCGTGCATGTGATCAGTGCATGATCAGCCACGTGATCAGTGCATGATCAGCCGCGTGATCAGTGCATGATCAGCCACGTGATCAGTGCATGATCAGCCACGTGATCAGTGCATGATCAGTCACGTGATCAGTGTGCATGATCAGTCACGTGATCAGTGCATGATCAGTCGCGTGATCAGTGCATGATCAGCCACGTGATCAGTGCATGATCAGCCACGTGATCAGTGCATGATCAGTCGCGTGATCAGTGCATGATCAGCCGCGTGATCAGTGCATGATCAGCCGCGTGATCAGTGCATGATCAGTCACGTGATCAGTGCATGATCAGTGCGTGATCAGTGCATGATCAGCCGCGTGATCAGTGCATGATGTCGCGTCATGTCATGTGATCGTGTGCATGATCAGTCGTGATCAGTGCATGATCAGCCACGTGATCAGTGCATGATCAGTCACGTGATCAGTGCATGATCAGTGTCCGTGATCAGTGCATGATCAGTCACGTGATCAGTGCATGATGAGCCGTGCGTGATCAGTGCATGATGCATGATCAGCCGCGTGATCAGTGCATGATCAGCCACGTGATCAGTGCATGATCAGCCCGCGTGATCAGTGCATGATCAGTCACGTGATCAGTGCATGATCAGTCGCGTGATCAGTGCATGATCAGCCACGTGATCAGTGCATGATCAGCCACGTGATCAGTGCATGATCAGCCACGTGATCAGTGCATGATCAGCCGCGTGATCAGTGCATGATCAGTCACGTGATCAGTGCATGATCAGCCGCGTGATCAGTGCATGATCAGCCGCGTGATCAGTGCATGATCAGCCGCGTGATCAGTGCATGATCAGTCGCGTGATCAGTGCATGATCAGCCGCGTGATCAGTGTGCATGATCAGCCACGTGATCAGTGCATGATCAGTCACGTGATCATGTGTGCATGATCAGTGCGTGATCATCATCGTGATCAGTGCATGATCAGTGCGTGATCAGTGCATGTGATCACGTGATCAGTGCATGATCGTGTCAGTGCATGATCAGCCGTGATCGTGATCAGTGCATGATCAGTCACGTGATCAGTGCATGATCAGCAGTGCGTGATCAGTGCATGATCAGCCGCGTGATCAGTGCATGATCAGCCACGTGATCAGTGCATGATCAGTCGCGTGATCAGTGCATGATCAGCCGCGTGATCAGTGCATGATCAGCCACGTGATCAGTGTGCATGATCATCAGTGCGTGATCAGTGCATGATCAGCCGCGTGATCAGTGCATGATCAGCCACGTGATCAGTGCATGATCAGCCACGTGATCAGTGCATGATCAGCCGCGTGATCAGTGCATGATCAGCCATCGCGTGATCAGTGCATGATCAGCCGCGTGATCAGTGCATGTGATCAGTGCGTGATCAGTGCATGATCAGCCACGTGATCAGTGCATCAGCCACGTGATCAGTGCATGTGCGTGATCAGTGCATGATCATCGCGTGATCAGTGCATGATCAGTCACGTGATCAGTGCATGATCAGCCACGTGATCAGTGCATGATCAGCCACGTGATCAGTGCATGATCAGCCACGTGATCAGTGCATGATCAGCCCGTGATCGTGATCATGTCATGATCAGCGCGTGATCAGTGCATGATCAGTGCGTGATCAGTGCATGATCAGCCACGTGATCAGTGCATGATCAGTCACGTGATCAGTGCATGATCAGCGTGATCAGTGCATGATCAGTGCATGCGTGATCAGTGCATGATCAGCCACGTGATCAGTGCATGATCAGCCACGTGATCAGTGCATGATCAGCCACGTGATCAGTGCATGATCAGCCACGTGATCAGTGCATGATCAGCCACGTGATCAGTGCATGATCAGCCACGTGATCAGTGCAGTGCATGATCAGCCACGTGATCAGTGCATGATCAGCCACGTGATCAGTGCATGATCAGCCACGTGATCAGTGCATGATCAGCCGCGTGATCAGTGCATGATCAGTCACGTGATCAGTGCATGATCAGCCACGTGATCAGTGCATGATCAGCCACGTGATCAGTGCATGATCAGTGTGATCAGTGCATGATCAGCCGCGTGATCAGTGCATGATCATCGTGATCAGTGTGATCACGTGCATGATCAGCCACGTGATGCATGATCATGATCAGATCGTGTGATCAGTGCATGATCAGCCACGTGATCAGTGCATGATCAGCCATGCGTGATCAGTGCATGATCAGCCGCGTGATCAGTGCATGATCAGCCACGTGATCAGTGCATGATCAGCCACGTGATCAGTGCATGATCAGTCGCGTGATCAGTGCATGATCATCGTGATCAGTGCATGATCAGCCGCGTGATCAGTGCATGATCATGCGTCGTGTGATCAGTGCATGATCAGCCATCGTGATCAGTGCATGATCAGCCACGTGATCAGTGCATGATCAGCCACGTGATCAGTGCATGATCAGTCAGCACGTGATCAGTGCATGATCAGTCGCGTGATCAGTGCATGATCAGCCGCGTGATCAGTGCATGATCAGCACGTGATCAGTGCATGATCAGTGCGTGATCAGTGCATGATCAGCCACGTGATCAGTGCATGATCAGTCACGTGATCAGTGCATGATCAGCGTGCGTGATCAGCATGATCAGCCACGTGATCAGTGCATGATCAGCCACGTGATCAGTGTGCATGATCAGCCACGTGATCAGTGCATGTGCATGATCAGTCACGTGATCAGTGCATGATCAGTCACGTGATCAGTGCATGATCAGCCACGTGATCAGTGCATGCATGATCAGCCACGTGATCAGTGCATGATCAGTCACGTGATCAGTGCATGATCAGCCACGTGATCAGTGCATGATCAGCCGCGTGATCAGTGTGCATCATCAGCCGCGTGATCAGTGCATGATCAGCCACGTGATCAGTGCATGATCAGTCACGTGATCAGTGCATGATCAGCCACGTGATCAGTGCATGATCAGTCACGTGATCAGTGCATGATCAGCCACGTGATCAGTGTGCATGATCAGTCACGTGATCAGTGCATGATCAGCCGCGTGATCAGTGCATGATCATCAGTGCGTGATCAGTGCATGATCAGTGCGTGATCAGTGCATGATCAGCCACGTGATCAGTGCATGATCAGCCACGTGATCAGTGCATGATCAGCCACGTGATCAGTGCATGATCAGCGTGCGTGATCAGTGCATGATCAGTCCGCGTGATCAGTGCATGATCAGCCACGTGATCAGTGCATGATCAGCCGCCACGTGATCAGTGCATGATCAGTGTGCGTGATCAGTGTGCATGATCAGCCGTGATCAGTGTGCATGATCATCGTGTCACGTGATCAGTGCATGATCAGTCGCGTGATCAGTGCATGATCAGCCACGTGATCAGTGTGCATGATCAGCCGCGTGATCAGTGCATGATCAGTCCGCGTGATCAGTGCATGATCAGTCACGTGATCAGTGATCATGATCAGCCGTGATCAGTGCATGATCAGCCACGTGATCAGTGTGCATGATCAGCCACGTGATCAGTGCATGATCAGCCACGTGATCAGTGCATGATCAGCCACGTGATCAGTGCATGATCAGCCACGTGATCAGTGCATGATCAGTGTCAGCGTGATCAGTGCATGATCAGCCGCGTGATCAGTGCATGATCAGTGCGTGATCAGTGCATGATCAGCCGCGTGATCAGTGCATGATCAGCCGCGTGATCAGTGCATGATCAGTGCGTGATCAGTGCATGATCAGTCACGTGATCAGTGCATGATCAGTGATCAGTGCATGATCAGTCCGTGCGTGATCAGTGCATGATCAGCCACGTGATCAGTGCATGATCAGCCACGTGATCAGTGCATGATCAGTCACGTGATCAGTGCATGATCAGTCACGATCAGTGATGATGATCAGCCACGTGATCAGTGCATGATCAGCCACGTGATCAGTGCATGATCAGCATGCGTGATGATGATCAGCCGTGATCAGTGCATGATCAGTCAGTGCGTGATCAGTGCATGATCAGTCACGTGATCAGTGTGCATGATCAGTCGTGATCAGTGCATGATCAGCCGCGTGATCAGTGCATGATCAGCCGCGTGATCAGTGCATGATCAGCCGCGTGATCAGTGCATGATCAGTCGCGTGATCAGTGCATGATCAGCCACGTGATCAGTGCATGATCATCAGCCACGTGATCAGTGTGCATGATCAGTCACGTGATCAGTGCATGATCAGCCGCGTGATCAGTGCATGATCAGTGCGTGATCAGTGCATGATCAGCCGCGTGATCAGTGCATGATCAGTGCGTGACGTGATCAGTCATCGTGATCAGTGTGATCAGTCACGTGATCAGTGCATGTTCAGCCACGTGATCAGTGCATGATCAGCCACGTGATCAGTGCATGATCAGCCACGTGATCAGTGCATGATCAGCCCGCGTGATCAGTGTGCATGATCACGTGATCAGTGCATGATCATGATGATCAGTGTGATCAGTGCATGATCAGGCATCGTGATCAGTGCATGATCAGCCACGTGATCAGTGCATGATCAGCACGTGATCAGTGCATGATCAGCCACGTGATCAGTGCATGATCAGCCGCGTGATCAGTGCATGATCAGTCACGTGATCAGTGCATGATCAGTGCGTGATCAGTGCATGATCAGCCGTGATCAGTGCATGATCATCGTGATCAGTGCATGATCAGTCACGTGATCAGTGCATGATCAGCCCGTGATCAGTGCATGATCAGTCACGTGCGTGATCAGTGCATGATCAGCCACGTGATCAGTGCATGATCAGCCACGTGATCAGTGCATGATCAGCCGCGTGATCAGTGCATGATCATCACGTGATCAGTGCATGATCAGTGCGTGATCAGTGCATGATCAGCCACGTGATCAGTGCATGATCAGCCACGTGATCGTGATCAGTGCATGATCAGCCGCGTGATCAGTGATCAGTCGCGTGATCAGTGCATGATCAGCCACGTGATCAGTGCATGATCAGTCGTGTGATCAGTGCATGATCAGTCGTGATCAGTGCATGATCAGCCACGTGATCAGTGCATGATCAGCCACGTGATCAGTGCATGATCAGTCCGCGTGATCAGTGTGCATGATCAGTCACGTGATCAGTGCATGATCAGCCGCGTGATCAGTGCATGATCAGCCAGCGCGTGATCAGTGTGCATGATCAGCCGCGTGATCAGTGCATGATCAGTCACGTGATCAGTGCATGATCAGCCACGTGATCAGTGCATGATCAGCCACGTGATCAGTGCATGATCAGCCGCGTGATCAGTGCATGATCAGTCAGCCGCGTGATCAGTGCATGATCAGTCACGTGATCAGTGCATGATCAGCCGCGTGATCAGTGCATGATCATCCGCGTGATCAGTGCATGATCAGCCACGTGATCAGTGCATGATCGTGATCAGTGCATGATCAGCTTCGTCAGTGCATGATCAGCACGTGATCAGTGTGATCAGTCGTGATCAGTGCATGTGATCAGTGCGTGATCAGTGCACGTGATCAGTGCGTGATCAGTGCGTGATCAGTGCATGATCAGTGCATCATCGTGACGTGAGTGCATGATCAGCAGTGCGTGATCGTGTGCATGATCAGTGTGCGTGATCAGTGCATGATCAGCCACGTGATCAGTGCATGATCAGCCACGTGATCAGTGCATGATCAGTCATGCGTGATCAGTGCATGATCAGCCGCGTGATCAGTGCATGATCAGTGCGTGATCAGTGCATGATCAGCCCGTGTGATCAGTGTGCGTGATCAGCCACGTGATCAGTGCATGATCAGCCGCGTGATCAGTGCATGATCAGCCGTGTGATCAGTGCATGATCAGTCGCGTGATCAGTGCATGATCAGTGTGATCATGCGTGATCAGTGCATGATCAGTGCGTGATCAGTGTGATCATCAGATCATGTGCGTGATCAGCATGATCAGCCGCGTGATCAGTGCATGATCAGTCACGTGATCAGTGCATGATCAGCCACGTGATCAGTGCATGATCAGCCACGTGATCAGTGCATGTCGGTCATGTGATCGGTGCCCAGTCAGCCACGTAGTCACCCCAGTACCAGCCACTGGTCAATTGTGCATGATCGGTCCGTGATGATCGGTGCAGTCGATCAGCCGCGTGATCTGTGCCCAGTCAGCCACGTGATCAGTACGCGTGGCCGCGTAGTCAGTGCGCGAACAGCCCGCGTGATCAGTGCACCTGATAGCCACGTGATTACTCCGCAGTCAGCCAAGTGATCATTTGTATGATGCCCTCGTGATCAGTGTATGATCAGCCCGATCAGTGCGATAGCCGCGTGATCAGTGCGACGTCCGCGTGATCAGTGCCAGTAGTCACGTGGTCAGTGCGCGATAGCCACGTCATCTGTGCTTCGATCAGTCACGTGATCTGTGCGCGGCCAATTCAAGTCCAGTGCATGATCAGCCACGTGATCATCTGCATGATGGCGCGTGCGTGATCATTGTATGATCAGCCCGTGATCGGTGCGCCAGTCAGTCCACGTGATCAGTGCACGCCCGGTAATTCGTGATCCGGTGCGCAATAGTCCCCCGTGATCAGTACGCAATCAGTCCGGTGAGCAGTGCGGTCGGCCACGATCGGTGCTGGCATACGTGGTCAGTGCGCGGTAGCGCGTGATCTGTGCGCCCGATCGCCCGCGTAGTCAATGCGTAATCAGCCATTCGTGATCGGTGCATGATCAGCGTGGTCACTCGGTTAGCCACCCGCGTGTCGGTGCATGGTCAGTCAGTGACGTCAGTGTATGATCAGCCACGTGATCCCAGTGCGCAACCACGTGATCGCGTGCGCGAACGATCCGCGTGATCGGTGCGATCAGCCGCGTGATCAGTGCGCGATTTTCACGTGATCGGTGTACAGAGTAGCCACGTGATCTGTAGCGGTCAGTCAAGTGATCAAGTGCATGATCAGTCAAGTGATCCCTGTATGATCAGTCCGCGTCAGTGCATGATAGTCATGTGATCAGTGCATGATAGTCACCGTGATCGGTGCATGATAGGTCGCATTGATATGTGTGATCAGTCAAGTAATCAGTGCATGAACAGCCGCGTGATCACTCCGCAGTCAGATCAAGTGATCAGTGACGCCTTAGTCAGCCAGGCGGAGTCACTCCATGATAGCCACCTGATCATTGTATGAACGATCCGTGGTCTGTGAATGATCAGTCAAGTGATCACTGCGCCAGTCAGCCCGTGATCGGGCGCCAGTAGCCGCGTGATCAGTGTACCAAGTCAGTCAGGTGATCGTGTATGATCACCAAGTGATCAATTCGCGATAGCCCGTGATCGGTCGCCGAGCAGCCCGCGTGATCTGTGCCAATCAGTCAAGTGATGTACGCAGTCAGGTGCCTCCATAGCCGCGTGTTCCAGTGCGCAGTAGCCCAAGTGATCTCCGCGATAGCCACCTGATCAGCGCGGTCAGCCCCGTGATCCAATGCCGTGATTAACCACGTAATCTATGCGCAATCAACCCGTAATCAGTGCATGATCAGCCACGTGATCAGTGCATGATCAGCCGCGTGATCAGTGCATGATCATCGTGATCAGTGCATGATCAGCCACGTGATCAGTGCATGATCAGCCACGTGATCAGTGCATGATCAGCACGCGTGATCAGTGCATGATCAGCACGTGTGAGTGCATGCATGATCGTCAGCGTGATCGTGTCAGTGTGATGATCAGTGCACGTGATCAGTGCATGATCAGTCGTGACGTGTGCATGATCAGCCGTGATCAGTGCATGATCAGCCGTGATCAGTCAGTGCATGATCATGATCACGTGATCAGTGCATGATCAGTCGTGATCAGTGCATGATCAGCCGTGATCAGTGCATGATCAGCCACGTGATCAGTGCATGATCAGTCAGTGCGTGATCAGTGCATGATCAGCCCGTGATCAGTGCATGATCATGCATCGTGATCAGTGCATGATCAGTCAGTGCGTGATCAGTGCATGATCAGCCGCGTGATCAGTGCATGATCAGTCGCGTGATCAGTGCATGATCAGCCACGTGATCAGTGCATGATCGTGCCGCGTGATCAGTGTGCATGATCAGCGTGATCAGTGCATGATCAGCCACGTGATCAGTGCATGATCAGCCACGTGATCAGTGCATGATCAGTCACGTGATCAGTGCATGATCAGCCACGTGATCAGTGCATGATCAGCCGTGTGAGTGCATGTGCATGATCAGTGCGTGATCAGTGTGCATGATCAGTCACGTGATCAGTGCATGATGATCACGTGCGTGATCAGTGCATGATCAGTGCGTGATCAGTGCATGTGATGTGTGCATGATCATCATGTGATCAGTGCATGATCATGATCAGCCGTGATCAGTGCATGATCAGCCGTGTGATCAGTGCATGATCAGCCACGTGATCAGTGCATGATCAGATCATGTGATCAGTGCATGATCAGTGCACGTGATCAGTGCGTGATCAGTGCGTGATCAGTGCATCATGCGTGATCAGTGCATGATCAGCCACGTGATCAGTGCATGATCAGCCGCGTGATCAGTGCATGATCAGCCACGTGATCAGTGCATGATCAGCCGCGTGATCAGTGCATGATCAGCCACGTGATCAGTGCATGATCAGTCGCGATCAGTGCATGATCAGTCACGTGATCAGTGCAGTCAGTCATCGTGATCATCAGTGTGATCAGTGCATGATCAGCCACGTGATCATGTGCATGATCAGCCACGTGATCAGTGCATGATCATGATCGTGTGTGATCAGTGCATCAGCCACGTGATCAGTGCATCATGATCGTGATCAGTGCATGATCAGCCGTGTGATCAGTGCATGATCAGCCGCGTGATCAGTGCATGATCAGCCACGTGATCAGTGCATGATCAGCCATCGTGATCAGTGCATGATCAGCCGTGTGATCAGTGCATGATCAGCAGCGTGATCAGTGCATGATCAGCCACGTGATCAGTGCATGATCAGTCCACGTGATCAGTGCATGATCAGCCACGTGATCAGTGCATGATCAGCCGCGTGATCAGTGCATGATCAGTGCGTGATCAGTGCATGATCAGTCACGTGATCAGTGCATGATGATCAGCGTGATCAGTGCATGATCAGCGCCACGTGATCAGTGTGATCAGTGCGTGATCAGTGCATGATCAGTCACGTGATCAGTGCATGATGATCAGTGCGTGATCAGTGCATGATCATGAGTGCGTGATCAGTGCATGATCATCACGTGATCAGTGCATGATCAGTCACGTGATGATCAGTGATCATCACGTGATCACGTGATCAGTGCATGATCAGTGCGTGATCAGTGCATGATCAGTCAGTGCGTGATCAGTGCATGATCAGTCGCGTGATCAGTGCATGATCAGTCACGTGATCAGTGCATGATCAGCCACGTGATCATGCATGATGATCAGTGCGTGATCAGTGTGATCAGTGCGTGATCAGTGCATGATCAGTGCGTGATCAGTGCATGATCAGTGCGTGATCAGTGCATGATCAGCCGCGTGATCAGTGCATGATCAGCCGCGTGATCAGTGCATGATCAGCCACGTGATCAGTGCATGATCAGCCACGTGATCAGTGCATGATCAGTCACGTGATCAGTGCATGATCAGCCACGTGATCAGTGTCAGTGATCAGTGCGTGATCAGTGCATGATCAGCCACGTGATCAGTGCATGATCAGTCACGTGATCAGTGCATGATCAGTGCGTGATCAGTGCATGATCAGCCACGTGACGTGATCAGTGCATGATCAGCATGATCACGTGATCAGTGCATGATCAGTCACGTGATCAGTGCATGATCAGCCACGTGATCAGTGCATGATCAGCCACGTGATCAGTGCATGATCAGCCACGTGATCAGTGCATGATCAGTCACGTGATCGTGTGCATGATCAGTCACGTGATCAGTGCATGATCAGCCACGTGATCAGTGCATGATCAGCCACGTGATCAGTGCATGATCAGTGCGTGATCAGTGTGCATGATCACGTGATCAATTCGATAGCCAGTCATTTGTCAGTGCGCCGTCCCTGCCGCGTGATCGGTGCGCGGTCCCGATGCGTGGCCTCTGCCCAGTCATGAACAGTCCATCGACGGTGTGATCAGTCATGTGATCAGTGCATGATAGTCACGTAGTCAGTGCGCGACGCAGCCACGTGATCTGTGCGCGATCAGTCAAGTGATCACTGCGCGGTCAGCCGCGTGATCAGTGCGCCAGTAGCCGCGTGATCACTGTATGAGCGCACGTGATCAACGATCAGTCATGTGATCAGTGCATGATCAATACACCGTGAATCGGTGCGCCTTGTCGGTCGTAGTCTGTGCGCGTCAGTCAAGTGATCAGTGCATGATCGGCCGCGTGATCGCCCGCGGCAGCGCTGATCAGTCCGCGGTGGTCAAGTGATCACTGCATGATCAGCCTTATGATCAGTCGCGATCAACCATGTCATCAGTGCAGGGGCAGTCCGTGATCAGTGCCGAACGATCCTGCGTAGTCGGTGCATTATCAGTCATGTGATCAGTGCCCACTGATCGGTGCGCAGTCATTGCGTGATCAGCCCGCGTGATCACCCTGATCTCTGTCTAAGTCACTCAGTGCGCGCGATCCGGCCTATGATCGGTCGCCCGGTGGCCACCTGGTCGGTGTAGACAGTCCGGGTGATCAATTGCGCGGTCAATCAAGCGTGATCAGTGCGCGGTAGCCAAGCAGTCAGTGCAGGCGCGGTAGCCGTGATCTGTGCAGTCAGTCAGTGATCAGTCGGTGCGTGATCCAGTCCCGCAGTAGCCCACCTGATCAGTGTATGAACAGTCAGTCTGTGAGAGTGGCCTCGTAATCAGTGTGAACGGTGTGATCTATGCAGTCGGTCAAGTGATCACTGTGATCCAGCCCTTGCTGGTGGTGCGGGATAGCCTCGTGATCAGTGTAGCGAACAGTCCGTGATGTTGCGCTGATCAGTCATGTGATCCAGTGCATATTAGCACGTGATCAGTGCATGATCAGTGATCAGTGTGATCAGTGCATGATCAGCCGCGTGATCAGTGCATGATCAGCCGCGTGATCAGTGCATGATCAGTCGCGTGATCAGTGCATGATCAGCCGCGTGATCAGTGCATGATCAGCCGTGCGTGATCAGTGCATGATCAGCCACGTGATCAGTGCATGATCAGTCCACGTGATCAGTGCATGATCAGCCACGTGATCAGTGCATGATCAGTCCGCGTGATCAGTGCATGATCATGATCGCGTGATCAGTGCATGATCAGCCGTGTGATGTGTGTGCATGATCAGTCATGTGTGATCAGTGCATGTGTGTGATCACGTGATCAGTGCATGATGATCAGTGTGATCAGTGCATGATCATCAGTGCGTGATCAGTGCATGATCAGTCACGTGATCAGTGCATGATCAGCCACGTGATCAGTGCATGATCAGTCACGTGATCAGTGTGTGATGATGATCAGATCGTGATCAGTGCATGATCAGATGCGTGCGTGATCAGTGCATGATCAGTGTGCGTGATCAGTGCATGATCAGTCACGTGATCAGTGCATGATCAGCCGCGTGATCAGTGCATGATCAGCCACGTGATCAGTGCATGATCAGCCACGTGATCAGTGCATGATCAGCCATGTGATCAGTGCATGATCATCGTGTGATGATCAGTGCATGATCATCAGTCGCGTGATCAGTGCATGATCAGCCACGTGATCAGTGCATGATCAGTCACGTGATCAGTGCATGATCAGCCACGTGATCAGTGCATGATCAGCCACGTGATCAGTGCATGATCAGCCACGTGATCAGTGCATGATCAGCCACGTGATCAGTGCATGATGATCATGATCAGTGCATGATCAGTGACGTGATCAGTGCATGATCAGTCAGCGTGATCAGTGCATGATCAGCCACGTGATCAGTGCATGATCAGTGCGTGATCAGTGCATGATCATCGCGTGATCAGTGCATGATCAGCCACGTGATCAGTGCATGATCAGCCACGTGATCAGTGTGCATGATCACGTGTCAGTGTGCATGATCAGCGTGATCAGTGCATGATCAGCCGCGTGATCAGTGCATGATCAGTGCGTGATCAGTGCATGATCAGTGCGTGATCAGTGCATGATCAGTGATCAGTCACGTGATCAGTGCATGATCAGTGCCGTGATCAGTGCATGATCATCCACGTGATCAGTGCATGATCAGATCACGTGATCAGTGCATGATCATGCGTGTGATCAGTGCATGATCAGTCACGTGATCAGTGCATGATCAGTGATCGTGATCAGTGCATGATCAGTGCCACGTGATCAGTGCATGATCAGTCACGTGATCAGTGCATGATCAGCCGCGTGATCAGTGCATGATCAGCCACGTGATCAGTGCATGATCAGCCACGTGATCAGTGCATGATCAGCCACGTGATCAGTGCATGATCAGTCACGTGATCAGTGCATGATCAGCCACGTGATCAGTGCATGATCAGTCACGTGATCAGTGCATGATCAGTGCGTGATCAGTGCATGATCAGCCACGTGATCAGTGCATGATCAGCCACGTGATCAGTGCATGATCACGTGTGATGCATGTGCATGATCAGCCACGTGATCAGTGCATGATCAGTGCGTGATCAGTGCATGATCAGCCGTGATCAGTGCATGATCAGTCACGTGATCAGTGCATGATCAGCCACGTGATCAGTGCATGATCAGTGCGTGATCAGTGCATGATCAGCCGCGTGATCAGTGCATGATCAGTGCGTGATCAGTGTGCATGATCAGCCGCGTGATCAGTGCATGATCAGCACGCGTGATCAGTGCATGATCAGCCACGTGATCAGTGCATGATCAGTGCGTGATCAGTGCATGATCAGTCGTGATGATCAGTGCATGATCAGCCAGTGTGATCAGTGCATGATCAGTGCGTGATCAGTGCATGATCAGCCGTGATCAGTGCATGATCAGTCGCGTGATCAGTGCATGATCAGCCATCGCGTG
Organism: Bos mutus; assembly: GCF_027580195.1. Lineage (NCBI taxonomy): Eukaryota > Metazoa > Chordata > Mammalia > Artiodactyla > Bovidae > Bos > Bos mutus. The sequence continues at coordinate 15,497 of NW_027219911.1, forward strand.
ATCAGTGCATGATCAGTCGTGTGATCAGATCGTGATGATCGTGCATGATCAGCCACGTGATCAGTGCATGATCAGGTGCGTGATCAGTGCATGATCAGTCACGTGATCAGTGCATGATCAGCCACGTGATCAGTGCATGATCAGCCACGTGATCAGTGCATGATCAGCCACGTGATCAGTGCATGATGATCGCGTGATCAGTGTGTGTGATCAGTGCATGATCAGTCGTGTGATCAGTGCATGATCAGCCACGTGATCAGTGCATGATCAGCCACGTGATCAGTGTGATCATGATCGTGATCAGTGCATGATCAGTCCGTGTGTCAGTGATCAGTGATGAGTGCGTGATCAGTGCATGATCAGCCACGTGATCAGTGCATGATCAGCCACGTGATCAGTGTGCATGATCAGCCGTGTGATCAGTGCATGATCAGCCACGTGATCAGTGTGCATGATCAGCCACGTGATCAGTGTGCATGATCAGCCACGTGATCAGTGCATGATCAGCCACGTGATCAGTGCATGATCAGTCACGTGATCAGTGCATGATCAGCCACGTGATCAGTGCATGATCAGCCACGTGATCAGTGCATGATCAGTGCGTGATCAGTGCATGATCAGTCACGTGATCAGTGCATGATCAGCCACGTGATCAGTGCATGTCAGCCGTGATCAGTGCATGATCAGCCACGTGATCAGTGCATGATCAGCCACGTGATCAGTGCATGATCAGCCACGTGATCAGTGCATGATCAGCCCGTGAGTGCATCAGTGCATGATCAGTGTGCATGATCAGCCGTGATCAGTGCATGATCAGCCACGTGATCAGTGCATGATCAGCGTGTGATCAGTGCATGATCAGCCACGTGATCAGTGCATGATCAGATCACGTGATCGTGCATGATGATCAGCCGTGATCAGTGCATGATCAGCCACGTGATCAGTGCATGATCAGCCACGTGATCAGTGCATGATCAGCCACGTGATCAGTGCATGATCAGCCACGTGATCAGTGCATGATCAGCCGCGTGATCAGTGCATGATCAGCCACGTGATCAGTGCATGATCAGTCAGTGCGTGATCAGTGCATGATCAGTCACGTGATCAGTGCATGATCAGCCACGTGATCAGTGCATGATCAGGTGCGTGATCAGTGCATGATCAGCCGCGTGATCAGTGCATGATCAGCCGTGATCAGTGCATGATCAGTGTGATGTGATCAGTGCATGATCAGCCGTGATCAGTGCATGATCAGTCACGTGATCAGTGCATGTCAGTGCGTGATCAGTGCATGATCAGTGCGTGATCAGTGCATGATCAGCCACGTGATCAGTGCATGATCAGTGCGTGATCAGTGCATGATCAGCCACGTGATCAGTGCATGATCAGCCGCGTGATCAGTGCATGATCAGCATGTGTGATCAGTGCATGATCACGTGATCGTGATCAGTGTGCATGATCAGTCGCGTGATCAGTGCATGATCAGCCACGTGATCAGTGCATGATCAGTCACGTGATCAGTGCATGATCAGTCACGTGATCAGTGCATGATCAGATCCACGTGATCAGTGCATGATCAGCCACGTGATCAGTGTGTGATGATCAGCGTGTGATCAGTGCATGATGATCAGTCAGCGTGATCAGTGTGCGTGATGATCAGTGTGCATGATCAGTGCATGATCGTGATCAGATCAGTGCGTGATCAGTGCATGATCAGTCACGTGATCAGTGCATGATCAGTGCGTGATCAGTGCATGATCAGCCACGTGATCAGTGCATGATCAGTCGCGTGATCAGTGCATGATCAGCCACGTGATCAGTCATGCGTGATCAGTGTGCATGATCAGTGTGCGTGATCAGTGCATGCATGATCATGAGTGCGTGATCAGTGCGTGATCAGTGCATGATGATCGCGTGATCAGTGCATGATCAGTCACGTGATCAGTGCATGATCAGTCACGTGATCAGTGCATGATCAGCCACGTGATCAGTGCATGATCAGCCGTGTGATCAGTGCATGATCAGCCACGTGATCAGTGCATGATCAGCCACGTGATCAGTGCATGATCAGTCACGTGATCAGTGTGCATGATCAGCCGCGTGATCAGTGTGATCAGCCACGTGATCAGTGCATGATCAGCCACGTGATCAGTGCATGATCAGCCACGTGATCAGTGTGTGATGATCAGCCGCGTGATCAGTGCATGATCAGCCACGTGATCAGTGCATGATCAGTCGCGTGATCAGTGCATGATCAGCCACGTGATCAGTGCAGTGCGTGTGATCAGTGCATGTGAGCCGTGATGCATGATCAGTGCGTGATCAGTGCATGATCAGCCACGTGATCGTGTGCATGATCAGCCACGTGATCAGTGCATGATCAGCCGCGTGATCAGTGCATGATCAGTCACGTGATCAGTGCATGATCAGCCACGTGATCAGTGCATGATCAGCCACGTGATCAGTGCATGATCAGTGCATCGTGATCAGTGCATGATCAGATCGTGATCAGTGCATGATCAGCCACGTGATCAGTGCATGATCAGCCGCGTGATCAGTGCATGATCAGCCACGTGATCAGTGCATGATCAGCCACGTGATCAGTGCATGATCAGCCACGTGATCAGTGCATGATCAGCCACGTGATCAGTGCATGATCAGTCAGTCACGTGAGTGCATGATCAGCGTGATCAGTCAGTGCATGATGATCAGCGTGATGAGTGCATGATCATGATCGTGATCGTGATGATGCATGATCAGCCACGTGATCAGTGCATGATCAGTGCGTGATCAGTGCATGATCAGCGTGATCGTGATCAGTGCATGCATGATCACGTGATCAGTGCATGATCAGCCGTGATCAGTGCATGATCAGCGTGATCAGTGCATGATCAGCGTGAGTGCATGATGCGTGTCAGTCAGTGCGTGATCAGTGTGCATGATCGTGATCCGTGATCAGTGCATGATCAGTGCGTGATCAGTGCATGATCAGTCCGTGTGAGTCAGTGCATGATGATCAGCGTGATCAGTGCATGATCAGCCGCGTGATCAGTGCATGATCATGATCAGATCACGTGATCAGTGTGCATGATCAGCCACGTGATCAGTGCATGATCAGCCGCGTGATCATGTGCATGATCAGCCACGTGATCAGTGCATGATCAGCCACGTGATCAGTGCATGATCAGCCACGTGATCAGTGTGCATGATCAGTGCGTGATCAGTGCATGATCAGTCACGTGATCAGTGCATGATCAGCCACGTGATCAGTGCATGATCAGCCGCGTGATCAGTGCATGATCAGCCACGTGATCAGTGCATGATCAGCCACGTGATCAGTGCATGATCAGTCACGTGATCAGTGCATGATCAGCCACGTGATCAGTGCATGATCAGATGTGATGTGCATGAGTGCGTGATCAGTCATCGTCACGTGATGGAGTGTGCATGATCAGCCACGTGATCAGTGCATGATCAGCCACGTGATCAGTGCATGATCAGCCACGTGATCAGTGCATGATCAGCCACGTGATCAGTGCATGATCAGCGTGATCAGTGCATGATCAGCATGATCAGTGCCATCGTGATCAGTGCATGATCAGTCACGTGATCAGTGCATGATCAGTCACGTGATCAGTGCATGATCAGCCACGTGATCAGTGCATGATCAGCCGCGTGATCAGTGCATGATCAGCCACGTGATCAGTGCATGATCAGCCACGTGATCAGTGCATGATGATCAGCCGTGATCAGTGCATGATCAGATCGTGATCAGTGCATGATCAGCCACGTGATCAGTGCATGATCAGCCGCGTGATCAGTGCATGATCAGCCACGTGATCAGTGCATGATCAGCCGCGTGATCAGTGCATGATCAGTCAGCGTGATCAGTGCATGATCAGCCACGTGATCAGTGCATGATGATCACGTGATCAGTGCATGATGATCAGTGATCACGTGATCAGTGCATGATCAGCCACGTGATCAGTGCATGATCAGCGTGTCGTGATCAGTGCATGTGATCAGTGCGTGATCAGTGCATGATCAGTGCGTGATCAGTGCATGATCAGCCACGTGATCAGTGCATGATCATCAGCACGTGATCAGTGCATGATCAGCCACGTGATCAGTGCATGATCAGCCACGTGATCAGTGCATGATCAGCCACGTGATCAGTGCATGATCATGTGTGTCGTGATCAGTGCATGAGTGTGTGCGTGATCAGTGTGATGATCAGTCACGTGATCAGTGCATGATCAGCCACGTGATCAGTGTGCATGATCAGCCACGTGATCAGTGCATGATCAGATCGATCAGTGCATGATCAGCCACGTGATCAGTGCATGATCAGCCACGTGATCAGTGCATGATCAGTCATGTGATCAGTGCATGATCAGTCACGTGATCAGTGCATGATCAGCCACGTGATCAGTGCATGATCAGTGCGTGATCAGTGCATGATCAGTCGTGATCGTGATCAGTGCATGATCAGTGATCGTGATCAGTGCATCAGTCACGTGATCAGTGTGTGTGATCATCAGCGTGATCGTGATCAGTGATCATGACGTGATCACGTGATCAGTGCATGATCATGCGTGATCAGCCACGTGATCAGTGTGTGATCAGTCACGTGATCAGTGCATGATCAGTGATGCGTGATCAGTGCATGATCAGCCACGTGATCAGTGCATGATCAGCCGTGATCAGTGCATGATCAGCCACGTGATCAGTGCATGATCAGCCACGTGATCAGTGCATGATCAGTCACGTGATCAGTGTGCATGATCATCGTGATGAGTGTGCATGATCAGCCACGTGATCATGTGCATGATCAGTCACGCGTGATCAGTGCATGATCAGCCACGTGATCAGTGCATGATCAGCCGTGCGTGATCAGTGCATGATCAGTCACGTGATCAGTGCATGATCAGTCACGTGATCAGTGCATGATCAGCGTGATCACGTGTCAGTGATGATCAGTGTGATCAGTGCATCAGTGCGTGATCAGTGCATGATCAGCCACGTGATCAGTGCATGATCATCACGTGATCAGTGTGATGATCAGTGTGTGATCATGATCAGCCACGTGATCAGTGCATGATCATCAGATGTGATCAGTGATCAGTGCATCAGTCGTGCATGATCAGTGCATGATCAGTCACGTGATCAGTGCATGATCAGTGCGTGTGTGTGTGTGATCAGCGCGTGATCAGTGCATGATCAGCCCGCGTGATCAGTGCATGATCAGCCACGTGATCAGTGCATGATCAGCCACGTGATCAGTGCATGATCAGCCACGTGATCAGTGCATGATCATCACGTGATCAGTGCGTGATCATCATCGTGATCATGCATGATCATCGTGATCAGTGCATGATCAGCCACGTGATCAGTGCATGATCAGCCACGTGATCAGTGCATGATCAGTCACGTGATCAGTGCATGATCAGCCACGTGATCAGTGCATGATCAGTCACGTGATCAGTGCATGATCAGCCACGTGATCAGTGCATGATCAGCCACGTGATCAGTGCATGATCAGTCGTGATCAGTGTGATCAGTGCATGATCAGTCGCGTGATCAGTGCATGATCAGTCGTGCGTGATCAGTGCATGATCAGTCACGTGATCAGTGCATGATCAGCCACACGTGATCAGTGCATGATCAGCCACGTGATCAGTGCATGATCATCCACGTGATCAGTGCATGATCAGTCACGTGATCAGTGCATGATCAGCCACGTGATCAGTGCATGATCAGCCGTGTGATCAGTGCATGATCAGCCACGTGATCAGTGCATGATCAGTGATCACGTGATCAGTGCATGATCAGTCACGTGATCAGTGCATGATCAGCCACGTGATCAGTGCATGATCAGCCACGTGATCAGTGCATGATCAGCACGTGATCAGTGATCAGTCAGTGCGTGATCAGTGTGCGTGATCAGTGCATGATCAGTGTGATGATCATGTGATCAGTGTGCATGATCAGCCACGTGATCAGTGCATGATCAGCCACGTGATCAGTGTGCATGATCAGCCACGTGATCAGTGCATGATCAGCCACGTGATCAGTGCATGATCAGCCACGTGATCAGTGCATGATCAGCCACGTGATCAGTGCATGATCATCGTGATCAGTGCGTGATGCGTGATCAGTGCATGATCAGCCACGTCAGTGCATGATCAGCCACGTGATCAGTGCATGATCAGCCACGTGATCAGTGCAGTGCGTGATCAGCCATGTGATCAGTGCGTGATGCATCAGTCAGTCGTGATCAGTGCATGATCAGTGTGCACGTGATCAGTGCATGATCAGTCACGTGATCAGTGCATGATCAGTCAGTGATCGTGATCAGTGCATGATCAGCCACGTGATCAGTGCATGATCAGTCACGTGATCAGTGCATGATCAGCCACGTGATCAGTGCATGATCAGCCACGTGATCAGTGCATGATCAGCCACGTGATCAGTGCATGATCAGCCACGTGATCAGTGCATGATCAGTCACGTGATCAGTGCATGATCAGCCACGTGATCAGTGCATGATCAGTCACGTGATCAGTGCATGATCAGCCACGTGATCAGTGCATGATCAGCCACGTGATCAGTGCATGATCAGCCACGTGATCAGTGCATGATCAGCCACGTGATCAGTGCATGATCAGTCACGTGATCAGTGCATGATCAGCCACGTGATCAGTGCATGATCAGTCACGTGATCAGTGCATGATCAGCCACGTGATCAGTGCATGATCAGCCACGTGATCAGTGTGATCAGTGCATGATCAGCCACGTGATCAGTGCATGATCATCCACGTGATCAGTGCATGATCAGCCACGTGATCAGTGCATGATCAGTCACGTGATCAGTGCATGATCAGCCACGTGATCAGTGTGCATGATCAGCCACGTGATCAGTGCATGATGATCGTGATCGTGAGTGTGATCAGTGCATGATCAGCCACGTGATCAGTGCATGATCAGCACGTGATCAGTGCATGATCAGCCACGTGATCAGTGCATGATCATCACGTGATCAGTGATGATGCACGTGATCAGTGCATGATCAGCCACGTGATCAGTGCATGATCAGCCACGTGATCAGTGCATGATCAGCCGCGTGATCAGTGCATGATCAGCCACGTGATCAGTGCATGATCAGCCACGTGATCAGTGCATGATCAGCCACGTGATCAGTGTGCATGATCAGCCACGTGATCAGTGCATGATCAGCCACGTGATCAGTGCATGATCAGTCACGTGATCAGTGCATGATCAGCCACGTGATCAGTGCATGATCAGCCACGTGATCAGTGCATGATCAGCCCACGTGATCAGTGCATGATCAGTCACGTGATCAGTGCATGATCAGATCCGCGTGATCAGTGCATGATCAGCCACGTGATCAGTGCATGATCAGCCACGTGATCAGTGCATGATCAGTCACGTGATCAGTGCATGATCAGCCACGTGATCAGTGCATGATCAGCCCGTGTGATCGTGTGCATGATCAGCCACGTGATCAGTGTGCATGATCAGCCACGTGATCAGTGCATGATCAGCCACGTGATCAGTGCATGATCAGTCACGTGATCAGTGCATGATCAGCCACGTGATCAGTGCATGATCAGCCACGTGATCAGTGCATGATCAGCCACGTGATCAGTGCATGATCAGCCACGTGATCAGTGCATGATGATCAGCCACGTGATCAGTGCATGATCATGATGATCCGTGTGATCAGTCAGCATGATCAGTGCATGTGATCACGTGTGTGTGATCAGCCACGTGATCAGTGCATGATCAGCCACGTGATCAGTGCATGATCAGTCACGTGATCAGTGCATGATCAGCCACGTGATCAGTGCATGATCAGCCACGTGATCAGTGCATGATCAGCCACGTGATCAGTGCATGATCAGTCACGTGATCAGTGCATGATCAGCCACGTGATCAGTGCATGATCAGCCACGTGATCAGTGCATGATCATCAGTGTGATCAGTGCATGATCAGTCACGTGATCAGTGCATGTGATCAGCCACGTGATCAGTGCATGATCAGCCACGTGATCAGTGCATGATCAGCCACGTGATCAGTGCATGATCAGTCACGTGATCAGTGCATGATCAGTCACGTGTGATCGTGTGCATGATCAGCCACGTGATCAGTGCATGATCAGCCACGTGATCAGTGCATCAGTCACGTGATCAGTGCATGATCAGTCACGTGATCAGTGCATGATCAGCCACGTGATGATCAGTGCATGATCAGTGCGTGATCAGTGCATGATCAGCCACGTGATCAGTGCATGATCAGTCCACGTGATCAGTGCATGATCAGTCGTGATCAGTGTGATCAGTGCATGATCAGCCACGTGATCAGTGCATGATCAGTGCATGATCAGCCACGTGATCAGTGCATGATCAGCCACGTGATCAGTGCATGATCAGCCACGTGATCAGTGCATGATCAGTCACGTGATCAGTGCATGATCAGCCACGTGATCAGTCATGATGATCACGTGATCAGTGCATGATCAGTGCGTGATGATCAGATCAGCGCGTGATCGTGATCATGATCAGCCACGTGATCAGTGCATGATCAGTCCACGTGATCAGTGCATGATCAGCCGTGATCAGTGATCAGTGTGCATGATCAGCCACGTGATCAGTGCATGATCAGCCACGTGATCAGTGCATGATCAGCCACGTGATCAGTGCATGATCAGCCACGTGATCAGTGCATGATCAGCCACGTGATCAGTGCATGATGATCAGTCACGTGATCAGTGCATGATCAGCCACGTGATCAGTGCATGATCATCACGTGATCATGATCAGTGCATGATCACGCCACGTGATCAGTGCATGATCATCCACGTGATCAGTGCATGATCAGTCACGTGATCAGTGCATGATCAGATCACGTGATCAGTGCATGATCAGTCACGTGATCAGTGCATGATCAGCCACGTGATCAGTGCATGATCAGCCACGTGATCAGTGCATGATCAGCCACGTGATCAGTGCATGATCAGTCACGATGAGTGCATGTGATCATCGTGATCAGTGCATGATCAGATCAGTGTGATCAGTGCATGATCAGCCACGTGATCAGTGCATGATCAGCCACGTGATCAGTGCATGATCAGTCACGTGATCAGTGCATGATCAGCCACGTGATCAGTGCATGATCAGCCACGTGATCAGTGCATGATCAGCCACGTGATCAGTGCATGATCAGTCCACGTGATCAGTGCATGATCAGCCACGTGATCAGTGCATGATCAGCCACGTGATCAGTGCATGATCAGCACGTGATCAGTGCATGATCAGTCACGTGATCAGTGCATGATCAGTCACGTGATCAGTGCATGATCAGCCACGTGATCAGTGCATGATCAGCCACGTGATCAGTGCATGATCAGCCACGTGATCAGTGCATGATCAGTCACGTGATCAGTGCATGATCAGTGCACGTGATCAGTGCGCATGATCACGTGATCAGTGCATGATCAGCCACGTGATCAGTGCATTGATCAGTCGTGTGATCAGTGCATGATCAGCCACGTGATCAGTGCATGATCAGTCACGTGATCAGTGCATGATCAGCCACGTGATCAGTGCATGATCAGCCACGTGATCAGTGCATGATCAGTCACACGTGATCAGTGCATGATCAGTCACGTGATCAGTGCATGATCATGATCGTGATCAGTGCATGATCAGTGATCAGTGCATGCATGATCAGTCACGTGATCAGTGCATGATCAGATCACGTGATCAGTGCATGATCAGTCGTGATCAGTGCATGATCAGCCACGTGATCAGTGCATGATCAGCCACGTGATCAGTGCATGATCAGCCACGTGATCAGTGCATGATCAGCCACGTGATCAGTGCATGATCAGCCACGTGATCAGTGCATGATCAGCCACGTGATCAGTGCATGATCAGTCACGTGATCAGTGCATGATCAGCCACGTGATCAGTGCATGATCAGCGTGATCGTGATCAGTGCATGATCAGTCAGTGTGATCAGTGATCATGATCATGATCGTGATCAGTGCATGATCATGATCAGTCACGTGATCAGTGTGCATGATCAGCCACGTGATCAGTGCATGATCAGCCACGTGATCAGTGTGCATGATCAGTCACGTGATCAGTGCATGATCAGTCACGTGATCAGTGCATGATCAGCCACGTGATCAGTGCATGATCAGCCACGTGATCAGTGCATGATCAGTCACGTGATCAGTGCATGATCAGCCACGTGATCAGTGTATGATCAGCCACGTGATCAGTGCATGATCAGTCACGTGATCAGTGCGTGATCAGTGCATGATCAGTGCATGATCAGTGTGCATGATCAGTGCATGATGATCAGTGCGTGATCAGTGCATGATCAGTCACGTGATCAGTGTGCATGATCAGTGCGTGATCAGTCATGATCATCACGTGTCAGCATGATCAGATCGCGTCAGATCGTGAGTGCATGATCAGCCACGTGATCAGTGCATGATCAGTCACGTGATCAGTGCATGATCAGCCACGTGATCAGTGCATGATCAGCCACGTGATCAGTGCATGATCAGCCACGTGATCAGTGCATGATCAGCCACGTGATCAGTGCATGATCAGCCACGTGATCAGTGCATGATCAGCCACGTGATCAGTGCATGATCAGCCACGTGATCAGTGCATGTCAGTGATCAGTGATGATCAGTGCATGATCAGCCGTGATCAGTGCATGATCAGCCACGTGATCAGTGCATGATCAGTCGCGTGATCAGTGCATGATCAGCCACGTGATCAGTGCATGATCAGTCACGTGATCAGTGCATGATCAGCCACGTGATCAGTGCATGATCAGTCAGTCGTGATCAGTGTGCATGATCAGTCACGTGATCAGTGCATGATCAGCCACGTGATCAGTGCATGATCAGCCACGTGATCAGTGCATGATCAGCCACGTGATCAGTGTGCATGATCAGTCACGTGATCAGTGTGCATGATCAGATCACGTGATCAGTGCATGATCAGATCACGTGATCAGTGCATGATCAGCCACGTGATCAGTGCATGATCAGCACGTGATCAGTGCATGATCAGTCACGTGATCAGTGCATGATCAGATCGTGATCAGTGCATGATCAGCCACGTGATCAGTGCATGATCAGCCACGTGATCACGTGATCAGTGCATGATCAGCCACGTGATCAGTGCATGATCAGCCACGTGATCAGTGCATGATCAGCAGCGTGATGATCAGTGCATGATCAGTCACGTGATCAGTGCATGATCAGCCACGTGATCAGTGCATGATCAGCCACGTGATCAGTGCATGATCATCAGCACGTGATCAGTGCATGATCAGCCACGTGATCAGTGATCATGATCAGATGCACGTGAGCCGTGAGTGCATGATCAGTCACGTGATCAGTGCATGATCAGTCACGTGATCAGTGCATGATCAGCCACGTGATCAGTGTGATCATGCATCAGTCACGTGATCAGTGCATGATCAGCCACGTGATCAGTGCATGATCAGCCACGTGATCAGTGCATGATCAGCCACGTGATCAGTGCATGATCAGCCACGTGATCAGTGATCATCAGCACGTGATCAGTGCATGATCAGCCACGTGATCAGTGCATGATCAGTCGCGTGATCAGTGCATGATCAGCCACGTGATCAGTGCATGATCAGCCACGTGATCAGTGCATGATCAGCCACGTGATCAGTGCATGATGATCAGTCACGTGATCAGTGCATGTGATCAGCCACGTGATCAGTGCATGATCAGTCACGTGATCAGTGCATGATCAGCCACGTGATCAGTGCATGATCAGCCACGTGATCAGTGCATGATCAGCCACGTGATCAGTGCATGATCAGCCACGTGATCAGTGCATGATCAGCCACGTGATCAGTGCATGATCAGTCAGTGCGTGATCAGTGCACGTGATCATGTGATCAGTGCATGATCAGTCATCAGTGATCATCATGATGATCAGTGCATGATCAGCCACGTGATCAGTGCATGATCAGCCACGTGATCAGTGCATGATCAGTCACGTGATCAGTGCATGATCAGCCACGTGATCAGTGCATGATCAGCCACGTGATCAGTGCATGATCAGCCACGTGATCAGTGCATGATCAGTCACGTGATCAGTGCATGATCAGCCACGTGATCAGTGCATGATCAGCCACGTGATCAGTGCATGATCAGCCACGTGATCAGTGCATGATCAGTCACGTGATCAGTGCATGATCAGCCACGTGATCAGTGTGCATGATCAGCCACGTGATCAGTGCATGATCAGCCACGTGATCAGTGCATGATCAGTGCGTGATCAGTGCATGATCAGCCACGTGATCAGTGCATGATCAGCCACGTGATCAGTGCATGATCAGCCACGTGATCAGTGCATGATCAGCCACGTGATCAGTGCATGATCAGTCACGTGATCAGTGCATGATCAGTCACGTGATCAGTGCATGATCAGCCACGTGATCAGTGCATGATCAGCCACGTGATCAGTGCATGATCAGTCACGTGATCAGTGCATGATCAGCAGTCGCGTGATCAGTGCATGATCAGCCACGTGATCAGTGCATGATCAGCCACGTGATCAGTGCATGATCAGCCACGTGATCAGTGCATGATCAGTCACGTGATCAGTGCATGATGATCACGTGATCAGTGCATGATCAGTGCATGATCAGTGCATGATCAGCCACGTGATCAGTGCATGATCAGCCACGTGATCAGTGCATGATCAGCCACGTGATCAGTGCATGATCAGCCACGTGATCAGTGTGCATGATCAGCCACGTGATCAGTGCATGATCAGTGCGTGATCAGTGCATGATCAGCCACGTGATCAGTGCATGATCAGCCACGTGATCAGTGCATGATCAGTCACGTGATCAGTGCATGATCAGTCACGTGATCAGTGCATGATCAGTCACGTGATCAGTGCATGATCAGCCACGTGATCAGTGCATGATCAGCCACGTGATCAGTGCATGATCAGTCACGTGATCAGTGCATGATCAGCCACGTGATCAGTGCATGATCAGCCACGTGATCAGTGCATGATCAGCCACGTGATCAGTGTGCATGATCAGTCACGTGATCAGTGCATGATCAGTCACGTGATCAGTGCATGATCAGCACGTGATCAGTGCATCAGTGCACGTGATCAGTGCATGATCAGCCACGTGATCAGTGCATGATCAGCCACGTGATCAGTGCATGCACAGTCACGTGATCAGTGCATGATCAGCCACGTGATCAGTGCATGATCAGCCACGTGATCAGTGCATGATCAGCCACGTGATCAGTGCATGATCAGTCACGTGATCAGTGCATGATCAGCCACGTGATCAGTGCATGATCAGCCACGTGATCAGTGCATGATCAGCCACGTGATCAGTGCATGATCAGTCACGTGATCAGTGAATGATCATCGTGATCAGTGTGATCGTGTCAGTGTCATGATCAGTCACGTGATCAGTGCATGATCAGCCACGTGATCAGTGCATGATCAGCCACGTGATCAGTGCATGATCAGCCACGTGATCAGTGCATGATCAGTCACGTGATCAGTGCATGATCAGCCACGTGATCAGTGCATGATCAGCCACGTGATCAGTGCATGATCAGCCACGTGATCAGTGCATGATCAGCCACGTGATCAGTGCATGCACAGTCATGTGATCAGTGTATGATCAGCCACGTGATCAGTGCATGATCAGCCACGTGATCAGTGCATGATCAGTCACATGATCAGTGTACGATCAGCCACGTGATCAGTGCATGATGAGCCAGGTGACCAGTGCATGATCAGCCACGTGATCAGTGCATGATCAGTCACGTGATCAGTGCATGATCAGCACGTGATCAGTGCATGATCAGCCACGTGATCAGTGCATGATCAGCCACGTGATCAGTGCATGATCAGCCACGTGATCAGTGCATGATCAGCCACGTGATCAGTGCATGATCATGATCAGTGTGTGATCAGTGCATGATCAGCCACGTGATCAGTGCATGATCAGTCACGTGATCAGTGCATGATCAGCCACGTGATCAGTGCATGATCAGCCACGTGATCAGTGCATGATCAGTCACGTGATCAGTGCATGATCAGCCACGTGATCAGTGCATGATCAGCCACGTGATCAGTGTGCATGATCAGCCACGTGATCAGTGCATGATCAGTCACGTGATCAGTGCATGATCAGCCACGTGATCAGTGCATGATCAGTCACGTGATCAGTGCATGATCAGCCACGTGATCAGTGCATGATCAGTCACGTGATCAGTGCATGATCAGTCACGTGATCAGTGTGATCATGATCAGTCACGTGATCAGTGCATGATCAGCCACGTGATCAGTGCATGATCAGCCACGTGATCAGTGCATGATCAGCCACGTGATCAGTGCATGATCAGTGCGTGATCAGTGTGCATGATCAGCCCGTGATCAGTGCATGATCAGCCACGTGATCAGTGCATGATCAGCCACGTGATCAGTGCATGATCAGCCACGTGATCAGTGCATGATCAGTCACGTGATCAGTGCATGATCAGCCACGTGATCAGTGCATGATCAGCCACGTGATCAGTGCATGATCAGCCACGTGATCAGTGCATGATCAGCCACGTGATCAGTGCATGATCAGCCACGTGATCAGTGCATGATCAGCCACGTGATCAGTGCATGATCAGCCACGTGATCAGTGCATGATCAGCAGCCACGTGATCAGTGCATGATCAGCCACGTGATCAGTGCATGATCAGTCAGCGTGATCAGTGCATGATCAGCGTGATCAGTGCATGATCAGTCACGTGATCAGTGCATGATCAGCCACGTGATCAGTGCATGATCAGCCACGTGATCAGTGCATGATCAGCCACGTGATCAGTGCATGATCAGCCACGTGATCAGTGCATGATCAGCCACGTGATCAGTGCATGATCAGCCACGTGATCAGTGCATGATCAGCCGTGATCAGTGCATGATCAGCCCACGTGATCAGTGTGCATGATGATCACGTGATGATCAGCAGCATGATCAGTGCATGATCAGCCACGTGATCAGTGCATGATCAGCCACGTGATCAGTGCATGATCAGTGCGTGATCAGTGTGCGTGATCAGTGCATGATCAGTCACGTGATCACGTGTGCATGATCAGCCACGTGATCAGTGCATGATCAGCCACGTGATCAGTGCATGATCAGCCACGTGATCAGTGCATGATCAGCCACGTGATCAGTGTGTGCATGATCAGCCACGTGATCAGTGCATGATCAGCCACGTGATCAGTGCATGATCAGCAGTGCGTGATCAGTGCATGATCATCATGATCACGTGATCAGTGCATGATCAGCACGTGATCAGTGCATGATCAGCCACGTGATCAGTGCATGATCAGCCACGTGATCAGTGCATGATCAGCCACGTGATCAGTGCATGATCAGCCGCGTGATCAGTGCATGATCAGCCACGTGATCAGTGCATGATCAGCCACGTGATCAGTGCATGATCAGCCACGTGATCAGTGCATGATCAGTGCGTGATCAGTGCATGATCAGCCATGATGATCAGTGCATGATCAGCCACGTGATCAGTGCATGTCAGCATGATCAGTGCATGCGTGATCGTGAGTGCATGATCAGTCACGTGATCAGTGCATGATGATCAGCCACGTGATCAGTGCATGATCAGCCACGTGATCAGTGCATGATCAGCCACGTGATCAGTGCATGATCAGCCACGTGATCAGTGCATGATCAGTCACGTGATCAGTGCATGATCAGCCACGTGATCAGTGCATGATCAGCCACGTGATCAGTGCATGATCAGCCACGTGATCAGTGCATGATCAGTCACGTGATCAGTGCATGATCAGCCACGTGATCAGTGCATGATCAGCCACGTGATCAGTGCATGATCAGTCACGTGATCAGTGCATGATCAGTCACGTGATCAGTGTGCATGATCAGATCACGTGATCAGTGCATGATCAGCCACGTGATCAGTGCATGATCAGCCACGTGATCAGTGCATGATCAGTCACGTGATCAGTGCATGATCAGTCACGTGATCAGTGCATGATCAGTCGTGATCAGTGCATGATCAGTCACGTGATCAGTGCATGTGCATGATCAGCACGTGATCAGTGCATGATCAGCCACGTGATCAGTGCATGATCAGCACGTGATCAGTGCATGATCAGCCACGTGATCAGTGCATGATCAGCCACGTGATCAGTGCATGATCAGCCACGTGATCAGTGCATGATCAGCCACGTGATCAGTGCATGATCAGCCACGTGATCAGTGCATGATCAGCCACGTGATCAGTGCATGATCAGCCACGTGATCAGTGCATGATCAGCCACGTGATCAGTGCATGATCAGTCACGTGATCAGTGCATGATCATTCGTGATCAGTGCATGATCAGCCACGTGATCAGTGCATGATCAGGCACGTGATCAGTGCATGATCAGTCACGTGATCAGTGTGCATGATCAGCCACGTGATCAGTGCATGATCAGCCACGTGATCAGTGCATGATCAGCCACGTGATCAGTGCATGATCAGTCACGTGATCAGTGCATGATCATCCACGTGATCAGTGCATGATCAGCCACGTGATCAGTGCATGATCAGCCACGTGATCAGTGCATGATCAGCCACGTGATCAGTGCATGATCAGTCACGTGATCAGTGCATGATCAGCCACGTGATCATCAGCCGTGATCAGTGCATGATCAGCCGCGTGATCAGTGCATGATCAGCCACGTGATCAGTGCATGATCAGTCACGTGATCAGTGCATGATCAGCCACGTGATCAGTGCATGATCAGCCACGTGATCAGTGCATGATCAGCCACGTGATCAGTGCATGATCAGCCACGTGATCAGTGCATGATCAGTCACGTGATCAGTGCATGATCAGCCACGTGATCAGTGCATGATCAGCCACGTGATCAGTGCATGATCAGTCACGTGATCAGTGCATGATCAGCACGTGATCAGTGCATGATCAGCCACGTGATCAGTGCATGATCAGCCACGTGATCAGTGCATGATCAGCACGTGATCAGTGCATGATCAGCCACGTGATCAGTGCATGATCATCAGCCGTGATCAGTGCATGATCAGTCACGTGATCAGTGCATGATCAGCCACGTGATCAGTGCATGATCAGCCACGTGATCAGTGCATGATCAGCCAGTGTGATCAGTGCATGATCAGTGCACGTGATCAGTGCATGATCAGTCACGTGATCAGTGCATGATCAGCCACGTGATCAGTGCATGATCAGTCACGTGATCAGTGCATGATCAGTCACGTGATCAGTGCATGATCATCGTGATCAGTGCATGATCAGTGCATGATCAGCCACGTGATCAGTGCATGATCAGCCCGTGATCAGTGCATGATCAGCCCGTGATCAGTGCATGATCAGCCACGTGATCAGTGCATGATCAGCCACGTGATCAGTGCATGATCAGTCACGTGATCAGTGCATGATCAGCCACGTGATCAGTGCATGATCAGCCACGTGATCAGTGCATGATCAGCCACGTGATCAGTGCATGATCAGTCACGTGATCAGTGCATGCATGATCAGTCACGTGATCAGTGCATGATCAGCCACGTGATCAGTGCATGCATGATCAGCCACGTGATCAGTGCATGATCAGCCACGTGATCAGTGCATGATCAGTCACGTGATGATCATGATCAGTGCATGATCAGCCACGTGATCAGTGCATGATCAGTGCATGATCAGTGCGTGATCAGTGCGTGATGATCATGATCACGTGATCAGTGCATGATCAGCCACGTGATCAGTGCATGATCAGTCACGTGATCAGTGCATGATCAGCCACGTGATCAGTGCATGATCAGCCACGTGATCAGTGCATGATCAGTCACGTGATCAGTGCATGATCAGCCACGTGATCAGCATGATCAGTCATGTGATCAGTGCATGATCAGCCACGTGATCAGTGCATGATCAGCACGTGATCAGTGCATGATCAGCCACGTGATCAGTGCATGATCAGCCACGTGATCAGTGCATGATCAGCCACGTGATCAGTGCATGATCAGCCACGTGATCAGTGCATGATCAGCCACGTGATCAGTGCATGATCAGTCAGTGATCAGTGATCAGTGCACGTGATCAGTGCATGATCAGCCGTGATCAGTGCATGATCAGTCACGTGATCAGTGCATGATCAGCCACGTGATCAGTGCATGATCAGCCACGTGATCAGTGCATGATCAGTCACGTGATCAGTGCATGATCAGTCACGTGATCAGTGCATGATCAGCCACGTGATCAGTGCATGCATGAGAGCCACGTGATCAGTGCATGATCAGCCACGTGATCAGTGCATGATCAGTCACGTGATGATGCATGATCAGATCACGTGATCAGTGCATGATCAGCCACGTGATCAGTGCATGATCAGCACGTGATCAGTGCATGATCAGCCACGTGATCAGTGCATGATCAGCCACGTGATCAGTGCATGATCAGTCACGTGATCAGTGCATGATCAGCCACGTGTGATCAGTGTGATCAGTCACGTGATCAGTGCATGATCAGTGCGTGATCAGTGCATGATCAGTCACGTGATCAGTGCATGATCAGCCAGTCGTGATCAGTGCATGATCAGCCACGTGATCAGTGCATGATCAGCCACGTGATCAGTGCATGATCAGCCACGTGATCAGTGCATGATCAGTCACGTGATCAGTGCATGATCAGCCACGTGATCAGTGCATGATCAGCCATGATCAGTGCGTGATCAGTGCATGATCAGTCACGTGATCGTGATCAGTGATGCATCAGCCACATGTGATCAGTGCATGATCAGCCACGTGATCAGTGCATGATCAGCCACGTGATCAGTGCATGATCAGTCACGTGATCAGTGCATGATCAGTCACGTGATCAGTGCATGATCAGCCACGTGATCAGTGCATGATCAGCCACGTGATCAGTGCATGATCAGCCACGTGATCAGTGCATGATCAGTCACGTGATCAGTGCATGATCAGTCACGTGATCAGTGCATGATCAGCCACGTGATCAGTGCATGATCAGCCACGTGATCAGTGCATGATCAGTCACGTGATCAGTGCATGATCAGTCACGTGATCAGTGCATGATCAGCCACGTGATCAGTGCATGATCAGCCACGTGATCAGTGCATGATCAGCCACGTGATCAGTGCATGATCAGCCACGTGATCAGTGCATGATCAGCCACGTGATCAGTGCATGATCAGTCACGTGATCAGTGCATGATCAGCCACGTGATCAGTGCATGATCACGTGATCAGTGCATGATCAGTCACGTGATCAGTGCATGATCAGCCACGTGATCAGTGCATGATCAGCACGTGATCAGTGCATGATCAGCCACGTGATCAGTGCATGATCAGCCACGTGATCAGTGCATGATCAGCCACGTGATCAGTGCATGATCAGTCACGTGATCAGTGCATGATCAGCCACGTGATCAGTGCATGATCAGCCACGTGATCAGTGCATGATCAGCCACGTGATCAGTGCATGATCAGCCACGTGATCAGTGCATGATCAGCCACGTGATCAGTGCATGATCGTGATCAGTGCATGATCAGTGTGCGTGATGATCAGTGCGTGATCAGTGTGATGAGTGCATGATCAGCCACGTGATCAGTGCATGATCAGCCACGTGATCAGTGCATGATCAGTCACGTGATCAGTGCATGATCAGCCACGTGATCAGTGCATGATCAGCCACGTGATCAGTGCATGATCAGTCACGTGATCAGTGCATGATCAGTCCACGTGATCAGTGCATGATCAGCAGTCACGTGATCAGTGCATGATCAGCCACGTGATCAGTGCATGATCATCACGTCGTGATCAGTGCATGATCAGCCACGTGATCAGTGCATGATCAGCCACGTGATCAGTGCATGATCAGCCACGTGATCAGTGCATGATCAGCCACGTGATCAGTGCATGATCAGTCACGTGATCAGTGCATGATGATCAGCCACGTGATCAGTGCATGATCAGCCACGTGATCAGTGCATGATCAGCCACGTGATCAGTGCATGATCAGCCACGTGATCAGTGCATGATCAGCCACGTGATCAGTGCATGATCAGCCACGTGATCAGTGCATGATCAGCCACGTGATCAGTGCAGTCAGTCACGTGATCAGCATGTGATCACGTGATCAGTGCATGATCAGTCACGTGATCAGTGCATGATCAGCCACGTGATCAGTGCATGATCAGCCACGTGATCAGTGCATGATCAGCCACGTGATCAGTGCATGATCAGTGCGTGATCAGTGCATGATCAGCCACGTGATCAGTGCATGATCAGTCACGTGATCAGTGCATCAGCCACGTGATCAGTGCATGATGATCAGCCACGTGATCAGTGCATGATCAGCCACGTGATCAGTGCATGATCAGTCACGTGATCAGTGCATGATCAGTCACGTGATCAGTGCATGATCAGCCACGTGATCAGTGCATGATCAGCCACGTGATCAGTGCATGATCAGCCACGTGATCAGTGCATGATCAGCCACGTGATCAGTGCATGATCAGCCACGTGATCAGTGCATGATCAGCCACGTGATCAGTGCATGATCAGCCACGTGATCAGTGCATGATCAGTCATCGTGATCAGTGCGTGATCAGTGCATGTGTGATCAGTGCATGATCAGCCACGTGATCAGTGCATGATCAGCCACGTGATCAGTGCATGATCATCAGTCACGTGATCAGTGCATGATCAGCCACGTGATCAGTGTGCATGATCAGCCACGTGATCAGTGCATGATCAGGCATGCGTGATCAGTGCATGATCAGTCACGTGATCAGTGCATGATAGCATCGTGATCAGTGCGTGCAGTGCATGATCAGCCACGTGATCAGTGCAGTGCATGATCAGCCACGTGATCAGTGCATGATCAGTCACGTGATCAGTGCATGATCAGCCACGTGATCAGTGCATGATCAGCCACGTGATCAGTGCATGATCAGCCACGTGATCAGTGCATGATCAGCCACGTGATCAGTGCATGATCAGCCACGTGATGATCAGTGCATGATCAGTCACGTGATCAGTGCATGATCAGTCAGCGTGATCAGTGCATGATCAGCCACGTGATCAGTGCATGATCAGCCACGTGATCAGTGCATGATCAGTCACGTGATCAGTGCATGATCAGCCACGTGATCAGTGCATGATCAGCCACGTGATCAGTGCATGATCAGCCACGTGATCAGTGCATGATCAGTCACGTGATCAGTGCATGATCAGCCACGTGATCAGTGCATGATCAGCCACGTGATCAGTGCATGATCAGCCACGTGATCAGTGCATGATCAGTCGCGTGATCAGTGCATGATCAGCACGTGATCAGTGCATGATCAGCCGCGTGATCAGTGCATGATCAGCCACGTGATCAGTGTGCATGATCAGCCACGTGATCAGTGCATGATCAGCCACGTGATCAGTGCATGATCAGCCACGTGATCAGTGCATGATCAGTCACGTGATCAGTGCATGATCAGCCACGTGATCAGTGCATGATCAGTGTGTGATCAGTGCATGATCAGCCGTGATCAGTGCATGATCAGCCACGTGATCAGTGCATGATCAGCCACGTGATCAGTGCATGATCAGCCACGTGATCAGTGCATGATCAGTCACGTGATCAGTGCATGATCAGTGCACGTGATCAGTGCATGATCAGCCACGTGATCAGTGCATGATCAGTCACGTGATCAGTGCATGATCAGCCACGTGATCAGTGCATGATCAGCCACGTGATCAGTGCATGATCAGTCACGTGATCAGTGCATGATCAGCCACGTGATCAGTGCATGATCAGCCACGTGATCAGTGCATGATCAGCCACGTGATCAGTGCATGATCAGCCACGTGATCAGTGCATGATCAGCCACGTGATCAGTGCATGATCATGCAGTCACGTGATCAGTGCATGATCAGCCACGTGATCAGTGCATGATCAGTCATGTGTGATCAGTGCATGATCAGTGCATGTCATCAGTGCATGATCAGCCACGTGATCAGTGCATGATCAGCCACGTGATCAGTGCATGATCAGCCCACGTGATCAGTGCATGATCAGCCCGTGATCAGTGCATGATCAGCCACGTGATCAGTGCATGATCAGTCACGTGATCATGCATGATCAGCCACGTGATCAGTGCATGATCAGTCACGTGATCAGTGCATGATCAGCCACGTGATCAGTGCATGATCAGCACGTGATCAGTGCATGATCAGCCACGTGATCAGTGCATGATCAGCCACGTGATCAGTGCATGATCAGTCACGTGATCAGTGCATGATCAGCCACGTGATCAGTGCATGATCAGCCACGTGATCAGTGCATGATCAGTCACGTGATCAGTGCATGATCAGTGTCAGTCACGTGATCAGTGCATGATCAGTCACGTGATCAGTGCATGATCAGCCACGTGATCAGTGCATGATCAGCCACGTGATCAGTGCATGATCAGTCACGTGATCAGTGCATGATCAGCCACGTGATCAGTGCATGATCAGCCACGTGATCAGTGCATGATCAGTCACGTGATCATGTGTGCATGATCAGTGCGTGATCAGTGCATGATCAGTCACGTGATCAGTGCGTGATCAGCACGTGATCAGTGATCATGATCAGCACGTGATCAGTGCATGATCAGCCACGTGATCAGTGCATGATCAGCCACGTGATCAGTGCATGATCATCAGCCACGTGATCAGTGCATGATCAGTCACGTGATCAGTGCATGATCAGCCACGTGATCAGTGCATGATCAGCCACGTGATCAGTGCATGATCAGCCACGTGATCAGTGCATGATCAGCCACGTGATCAGTGCATGATCAGCCACGTGATGATCACGTGTCATCAGTGCATGATCAGCCACGTGATCAGTGCATGATCAGCCACGTGATCAGTGCATGATCAGCCACGTGATCAGTGCATGATCAGTCACGTGATCAGTGCATGATCAGCCACGTGATCAGTGCATGATCAGCACGTGATCAGTGCATGATCAGCCACGTGATCAGTGCATGATCAGCCACGTGATCAGTGCATGATCAGCCACGTGATCAGTGCATGATCAGCCACGTGATCAGTGCATGATCAGTCACGTGATCAGTGCATGATCAGCACGTGATCAGTGCATGATCAGCCACGTGATCAGTGCATGATCAGCCACGTGATCAGTGCATGATCAGTCACGTGATCAGTGTGCATGATCAGCCGTGATCAGTGCATGATCAGCCACGTGATCAGTGCATGATCAGCCACGTGATCAGTGCATGATCAGCCACGTGATCAGTGCATGATCAGCACGTGATCAGTGCATGATCAGCCACGCGTGATCAGTGCATGATCAGCCACGTGATCAGTGCATGATCAGTCACGTGATCAGTGCATGATCAGCCACGTGATCAGTGCATGATCAGCCACGTGATCAGTGCATGATCAGCCACGTGATCAGTGCATGATCAGCCACGTGATCAGTGCATGATCAGTCACGTGTGATCAGTGCATGATCAGCCACGTGATAAGTGCATGATCAGCCACGTGATCAGTGCATCATCAGCCACGTGATCAGTGCATGATCAGTCACGTGATCAGTGCATGATCAGCCACGTGATCAGTGCATGATCAGCCACGTGATCAGTGCATGATCAGCCGTGTGATCAGTGCATGATCAGCCACGGGATCAGTGCATGATCAGTCACGTGATCAGTGCATGATCAGACACGTGATCAGTGCATGATCAGCCACGTGATCAGTGCATGATCAGCCACGTGATCAGTGCATGATCAGTCACGTGATCAGTGCATGATCAGCCACGTGATCAGTGCATGATCAGCCACGTGATCAGTGCATGATCAGCCACGTGATCAGTGCATGATCAGCCACGTGATCAGTGCATGATGTGATCAGTGCATGATCAGCCACGTGATCAGTGCATGATCAGCCACGTGATCAGTGCATGATCAGCCACGTGATCAGTGCATGATCAGCCACGTGATCAGTGCATGATCAGCCACGTGATCAGTGCATGATCAGCCACGTGATCAGTGCATGATGCGTGATCAGTGCATGATCAGCCACGTGATCAGTGCATGATCAGCCACGTGATCAGTGCATGATCAGCCACGTGATCAGTGCATGATCAGCCACGTGATCAGTGCATGATCAGCCACGTGATCAGTGCATGATCAGCCACGTGATCAGTGCATGATCAGCCACGTGATCAGTGCATGATCAGTCACGTGATCAGTGCATGATCAGCCACGTGATCAGTGCATGATCAGTCACGTGATCAGTGCATGATCAGCCACGTGATCAGTGCATGATCAGCCACGTGATCAGTGCATGATCAGCCACGTGATCAGTGCATGATCAGTCACGTGATCAGTGCATGATCAGCCACGTGATCAGTGCATGATCAGCCACGTGATCAGTGCATGATCAGCCACGTGATCAGTGCATGATCAGTCACGTGATCAGTGCATGATCAGCCACGTGATCAGTGCATGATCAGCCACGTGTGATCAGTGCATGATCAGCCACGTGATCAGTGCATGATCAGTCACGTGATCAGTGCATGAACATCCACGTGATCAGTGCATGATCAGTCACGTGATCAGTGCATGAACAGCCACGTGATCAGTGAATGATAGCCACGTGATCAGTGCATGATCCGTCATGTGATCAGTGTATGATCAGCCACGTGATCAGTGCATGATCAGCCACGTGATCAGTGCATGATCAGCCACGTGATCAGTGCATGATCAGCCACGTGATCAGTGCATGATCAGTCACGTGATCAGTGCATGATCAGTCACGTGATCAGTGCATGATCAGCCACGTGATCAGTGCATGATCAGCCACGTGATCAGTGCATGATCAGCCACGTGATCAGTGCATGATCAGCCACGTGATCAGTGCATGATCACGTGATCAGTGATGATCAGCGTGATCAGTGCATGATCAGTCACGTGATCAGTGCATGATCAGCCACGTGATCAGTGCATGATCAGTCACGTGATCAGTGCATGATCAGTCACGTGATCAGTGCATGATCAGATCACGTGATCAGTGTGCATGATCAGCCACGTGATCAGTGCATGATCAGTCACGTGATCAGTGCATGATCAGTCACGTGATCAGTGCATGATCAGCCACGTGATCAGTGCATGATCAGTCACGTGATCAGTGCATGATCAGTCATGCGTGATCAGTGCATGATCAGCCACGTGATCAGTGTGCATGATCAGCCACGTGATCAGTGCATGATCAGCCCGTGATCAGTGCATGCCAGTCATGCGTGATCAGTGCATGATCAGCCCGTGATCAGTGCATGATCAGCCACGTGATCAGTGCATGATCAGCCACGTGATCAGTGCATGATCAGCCACGTGATCAGTGCATGATCAGTCACGTGATCAGTGCATGATCAGTCACGTGATCAGTGCATGATCAGTCACGTGATCAGTGCATGATCAGTCACGTGATCAGTGCATGATCAGCCACGTGATCAGTGCATGATCAGTACGTGATCAGTGCATGATCAATCACGTGATCAGTGCATGATCAGCCACGTGATCAGTGCATGATCAGCCACGTGATCAGTGCATGATCAGTCACGTGATCAGTGCATGAGAAATCACGTGATCAGTGTATGATCAGCCACGTGATCAGTGCATGATCAGCAACGTGATCAGTGCATGATCAGCCACGTGATCAGTGCATGATCAGCCACGTGATCAGTGCATGATCAGCCACGTGATCAGTGCATGATCAGCCACGTGATCAGTGCATGATCAGCCACGTGATCAGTGCATGCACAGTCACGTGATCAGTGTATGATCAGCTTCGTGATCAGTGCATGATCAGCCACGTGATCAGTGCATGATCAGGCACGTGAAGAGTGCATGATCAGTCATGATCAGCCACGGGATCAGTGCATGATCAGACACGTGATCAGGGCATGATCAGCACGTGATCAGTGCCAGATCAGCCATGGGATCA
>NW_027219912.1:0-5280 GCF_027580195.1 Bos mutus
CCTGTTCATCTGCCTGATACAGCCAGCTGGGCCGGCGACACCTGCCTGCTCATCTGATTGATAATCGACACCCTGCTGAGCATGGCGACACCCTGCCTGCTGCTCATCTGCCCGATGCAGCCCAGGCGCTGCGACACCTGCCTGCTCATCTGCCGCATGTGAGTGACACCTGCCTGCTCATCTGCCTGATAATAAGCCAAAGCTGAGCTGTGCCAGCGATCGCGCCCAGTGGACCTCCTCATCTGCCTGGTATTCGCCAGCTGAGCCTTGACGACACCCTGCCTGCTCATCTGGCAGTAATCACCAACTGGAGGCGTGACACCTGCCTGCTCATCTGTGGTCACCATGGAGCTGAGCCGTCTGACACCACCTGCTCATCTGCCTGATAATCGACAGCTGAGACCAGCGACACCTGCCTGCTCATCTGCCTGATAATGCGCCAGCTGGGCGGCGCGACACCTGCCTGCTCATCTCTGCAGCTGTCGTGCCACCTGAGCGTGTTGATGCCTGCCTGCTCATCTGCTGCGATCTACCGACAGCTCATCGCGTGCGACACCTGCCCTGATCATCTGCTTGATAATCGCCAGCTGATCCCTGTGACACCTGGCTGCTCATCTGTGATAATCACAGCTGGGACCCGACACCTGCCTGCTCATCTGTGAGAATCGACAAAGCTGAGCGCGTGGGACACCTGCCTGTTCATCTGCCTGATATTCTCCAGCTGAGCCGCCGCGACACCTGCCTGCTCATCTGACGATGTCCGCCAGCTGAGCTGGCGCAACACCTGCCTGCTCATCTGTGATAATCGCCAGCTGAGCGCGTGACACCTTCCTGTTGCTCTGGCGATAATGCCAACCCTGAGCCCGCACGACACCTGCCTGTTCATCTGCCTGCCGATGTCCCAGCCAGCTGAGGCCCCTGGCACCTGCCTGCTCATCTGTTTGAATCTCGCCAGCTGAACCCGCGCGACTGGCCTGCCTGCTCATCTGCCTGATGCTCGCCAGCCTGCTCATCTCTGATGTTGCTCGCCAGCTGAGGCCCTCGACACCTGCCTGCTCATCTGCCTGATAATCGTGGGTGAGCCGCGCGACACCTGCCTGCTCATCTGCTGATAATCGCCAGCTGAGCGCGCGACACCTGCCTGCTCATCTGCCCTGATAATCGCCAGCTGACCCGCGACACCTGCCTGCTCATCTGTGATACTCGCCAGCTGAGGAGCCCGCGACACCTGCCTGCTCATCTGCTGATGCTTCGCCAGCTGAGCCGTCGACACCTGCCTGCTCATCTGCCTGATAATCGCAGCTGAGCCCACGTGACACCTGCCTGCTCATCTGCCTGATAATGCCCAGCTGGCCGCGCGACACCTGCCTGCTCATCTGCCTGATAATCGCCAGCTGGCCGGCGCGACACCTGCCTGCTCATCTGCCTGATGCTCGCCAGCTGAGCAGCGCGACACCTGCCTGCTCATCTGCCTGATAATGCGCCAGCTGAGCCCGCGACACCTGCCTGCTCATCTGCCTGATTCTCGCCTGAGCTGAGCCGCGACACCTGCCTGCTCATCTGCCTGATGATAATCGCCAGCTGAGCGCGCGACACCTGCCTGCTCATCTGCCTGATGCTCGCCAGCTGGGCGCGCGACACCTGCCTGCTCATCTGCCTGATGCTCGCCAGCTGAGAGCGCGACACCTGCCTGCTCATCTGCCTGATAGTTCGACAGCTGAGCCGTGCGCGACACCTGCCTGCTCATCTGCCTGATACTCGCCAGCTGAGCGCGCGACACCTGCCTGCTCATCTGCCTGATACTCGCCAGCTGAGCCACGCGACACCTGCCTGCTCATCTGCCTGATAATCGCCAGCTAGGTCCGTGACACCTGCCTGCTCATCTGACTGATAATCGCCAGCTGAGCCCCGCCACCCCTGCCTGCTCATCTGCCTGATAATCGCCAGCTAGGTCCGCGACACCTGCCTGCTCATCTGCCTGATAAGTCGCCAGCTGAGCCCCGCGACACCTGCCTGCTCATCTGGCTGATACTCGCCCAGCTGGGCGCGCGACCACCTGCCTGCTCATCTGCTTGATACTGCGCCAGCTGAGCGTGCGACACCTGCCTGCTCATCTGCCTGATAATCGCCAGCTGAGCGGCGACACCTGCCTGCTCATCTGCCTGATAATCGCCAGCTGAGCCTCGCGACACCTGCCTGCTCATCTTCCTGATACTCGCCAGCTGAGCCGCGTGACACCTGCCTGTTCATCTGCCTGATAATCGCCAGCTGAGCAGCGTGACACCTGCCTGCTCATCTGCTTGATATCCCAAGGCAGCTGGCGTGGAGCACCTGCCTGCTCATCTGCCTGATAATCGCCAGCTGGGCCTGCGACACCTGCCTGCTCATCTGCCTGATAATGACAAACTGACACCTGCCTGATCATCTGCCTGACACAGCTTTTTGCTCACCTGCCTGCTCATCTGGCGCGGATGCAGCCAGGCGCCACACCTGCCTGCTCTTCTGCTTGATGTCGCCAGCTGAGCCGCGTGACACCTGCCTGCTCATCTTCTTGATAATCAACAGCTGAGCCGCGTGACACCTGCCTGCTCATCTTTTTGATGTCGCCAGCTGAGCCGTTTGACACCTGCCTGCTCATCTGCTTGATAATCTGGCCAGCTGAGCCGCGCGACACCTGCCTGCTCATCTGCCTGATAATCACCAGCTGGGCCCGCGACACCTGCCTGCTCATCTTTTGATGCTCTCCCAGCTGCAGGCGGCGTGACACCTGCCTGCTCATCTGCCTGATAATCGCCAGCTGGGCCGCGACACCTGCCTGCTCATCTGGCTGATAATGGTCGCCAGCTGAGCGGCCTCCGACACCTGCCTGCTCATCTTTTGATAATCGACAGCTGAGCGCCTGACACCTGCCTGCTCATCTGTTTGATAATCGCCAGCTGGCCTCGCGACACCTGCCTGCTCATCTGCTTCATAATC
Organism: Bos mutus; assembly: GCF_027580195.1. NCBI lineage: Eukaryota > Metazoa > Chordata > Mammalia > Artiodactyla > Bovidae > Bos > Bos mutus. The sequence goes on from NW_027219912.1 coordinate 2,977, forward strand.
GACAAATGAGCGCGTGACACCTGCCTGCTCATCTGCTTGATAATCGCCAGCTGAGCCGCGCGACACCTGCCTGCTCATCTGCTTGATGCTCGCCAGCTGGGCCGCGACACCTGCCTGCTCATCTGCCTGATAATCGCCAGCTGGGCCGCGCTGACACCTGCCTGCTCATCTGCTTGATAATCGCCAGCTGAGCCGCGCGACACCTGCCTGCTCATCTGCCTGACACTCGCCAGCTGAGCCCGCGACACCTGCCTGCTCATCTGCTTGATAATCTCCAGCTGAGCGCCCGCGACACCTGCCTGCTCATCTGCTTGATGGCCTGTAGCCAGCTGACACCTGCCTGCTCACCTGCCTGCTCAGCTCTGCGACACCTGCCTGCTCATCTGCCTGAGCTGTGGCTGAGCCCGCGACACCTGCCTGCTCATCTGCTTGATAATCGCCAGCTGAGCCGCGTGACACCTGCCTGCTCATCTGCTGTGATAATCGCCAGCTGAGCCGCCGCGACACCTGCCTGCTCATCTGCCTGATAATCGCCAGCTGAGCCGTGCGACACCTGCCTGCTCATCTGCCTGATACTCGCCAGCTGAGCCGCGTGACACCTGCCTGCTCATCTGCCTGATACTCGCCAGCTGAGCCCCGACACCTGCCTGCTCATCTGCCTGATAATCGCCAGCTGTGCCGCGCGACACCTGCCTGCTCATCTTTTGATGTCGCCAGCTGGGCCGGCGACACCTGCCTGCTCATCTGCTGATAATCGCCAGCTGAGCCGCGCGACACCTGCCTGCTCATCTGCCTGATACTCGCCAGCTGAGCCGCGTGACACCTGCCTGCTCATCTGTTTGATAATCGCCAGCTGAGCCGCGCGACACCTGCCTGCTCATCTGCTTGATACTCGCCAGCTGAGCCGCGCGACACCTGCCTGCTCATCTGATAATCGCCAGCTGAGCCGTGCGACACCTGCCTGCTCATCAGCTGCCAGCTGAGCTGCGCGACACCTGCCTGCTCATCTGCCTGATAATCGCCAGCTGAGCGTGACACCTGCCTGCTCATCTGTGATAATCGCCAGCGGAGCGCGCGACACCTGCCTGCTCATCTGCTTGATAATCGCCAGCTGAGCCCGGCGACACCTGCCTGCTCATCTGCCTGATAATCGTCAGCTGAGCCCAGCGACACCTGCCTGCTCATCTGCCTGATACTCGCCAGCTGAGCCGCGCGACACCTGCCTGCTCATCTGCCTGATAATCGCCAGCTGAGCCGGCGACACCTGCCTGCTCATCTGTCTGATACTCGATAGCTGAACCCCGCGACACCTGCCTGCTCATCTGCCTGATAATCGCCAGCTGGGCACGCGACACCTGCCTGCTCATCTGCCTGATAATCGCCAGCTGAGCCTGCGACACCTGCCTGCTCATCTGCCTGATAATCGCCAGCTGAGGCGCGACACCTGCCTGCTCATCTGCTGATAATCACCGCCAGCTCAGCTGCGCGACACCTGCCTGCTCATCTGCCTGATAATCGCCAGCTGAGCCGCGCGCCACCTGCCTGCTCATCTGCTGATAATCGCCAGCTGAGCCCGCGACACCTGCCTGCTCATCTGCGATGATTGCCAGCTGAGCTGAGCGACACCTGCCACCTGCCTGCTCATCTGCTGATAATGCGCCAGCCTCATCGCGACGACTTGCCAACCTGCTCATCTGCCTGATCATTCGCCAGCAGGCTGGCGCCGGCGACACCTGCCTGCTCATCTGCTTGATAATCATCTGAGCCTGACACCTGCCTGCTCATCTGGCTGAGCAGCTGCGCGACACCTGCCTGCTCATCTTTTGATATCGCCAGCTGAGCCCGCGACACCTGCCTGCTCTTCTGCTTGATAATCGCCAGCTGCGCGACACCTGCCTGCTCATCTGTGATAATGTGCCAGCTGCCTGCGACACCTGCCTGCTCATCTTTTTGATGTCGCCAGCTGGGCGCGCGACACCTGCCTGTTCATCTGCTTGATAATCGCCAGCTGAGCCGCGCGACACCTGCCTGCTCATCTGCTTGATACTGACCAGCTGAGCGCGCGACACCTGCCTGCTCATCTGCTTGATAATCGCCAGCTGGGCCGCATGACACCTGCCTGCTCATCTGCTGATAATCTAGCTGAGAGCCGCGTGACACCTGCCTGTTCATCTGCTTGATACTAACCAGCTGAGCCACGTGACACCTGCCTGCTCATCTGCTTGATTGCTCGCCAGCTGAGCCCGAGTGCCTGCCTGCTCATCTTTTTGATAATAGCCAGCTGAGCCGTGGCGACACCTGCCT
>NW_027219913.1:0-40706 GCF_027580195.1 Bos mutus
ATCATTCAATGATTACGAGACTGTGCATGCACTAATGCGTGATTTCACATGCATGTCACGTAAATAGGCAATGATCACGTGGCTATCATGCACGGGATCACGTGGCTGATCATGCACTGCTCATGTGACTGTAGATGAACTAATCACGTGGTTGATCATGCACAGTGATCCACGTGGCTGTGCATGCACTAGTCACGTGATTTCATCACTGATCAGCGTCAATGCAGGCAATGATCAGGTGGCTATCATGCACTGAACAAGTGGCTGATCATACACTGATCACGTGACTGCATATGCACTGATCATGTGGCTGATCATACAGTGATCACGTGGCTGATCATGCACTGAATACGTGGCTGATCATACACTGGTCACGTGGCTGATCATTCACTAATCACGTTGCTTACCATGCACTGATCAGGTGGCTATCATGCACTGATCACGTGGCTGATCATACACTGATCACGTGACTGCACATGCACTGATCACGTGACAGATCATGCACTGATCACGTGGCTATCATGCATTGATCACGTGTCTATCACGCACTGATCACGTGACTGCGCATGAATTGAACACGAACCTGTTCATGCACTGTTTACGTGGCTATAATGCACTGATCACGTGGCTGATTATGCATTGATCACGTGACTGATTATGCACTGATTGCGTAGCTGTCATGCACTGATCACATGACTGCGCATGCCATGATCACGTGACTGATCATGCACTGATCACATTGCGTATCATGCACTGATCACATGACGGCGCATGAACTGATCACGTGGATATTATGCACTGATCAATTGACAGATCATGCACTTATCACGTGACTGATCATGCACTTATCACGTGACTGATCATGCACTGATCACGTGGCCGATCATTCACTGATCACGAAGCTGATCATACACTGATCACGTGACTGTGCATGCACTGATCACATGGCTGATCATGCACTGATCACGTGGCTGATCATGCGCTGATCACGTGGCTAATAATGCACTAATCTCGTTGCTTACAATGCACTGATCAGGGTGGCTATCATGCACTGATCACGCGGCTGAACATGCACTGATCCGTGAAGTTGACCTTGCACTGATCACGTGCCTGATCATGCACTTACCACGCTGACTGATCATGCACTGATCACGTGACTGATCATGCACTGATCACGTGGCTGATGGCGCACGCGATCACGGCTGATCTTACGCTGGGCACGTGTCTCGTGAATGCACTGATCGCATGGCTGATCATACACTGCTCCGTGTCTGATCATTCGCTTGATCACGGGCTGATTATGCACTGATTGCGAGCTGTCGCGCACTGATCACGTGACATTCCATGCACTGATCACGCGACTGATCACGCACTGATCACTTGGCCATCATGCATTGATCACGTGCCAATACATTGATCACGTGTCTGATCATTCAATGATCTGCGTGAGTTGATCATGCGCAATCACTGATCACGTGACTGATCATGTGCGCACTGATCACGTGGCTGATCATGCAGTGATCACGTGGCTGATCGCACTGCTCATGACTGTAGATGCACTAATCACGAGATATCATACAGTGATAACTTGTCTATCATGCACTGAACACATGGTTGGTCATACACTGATCGCGTGACTGCATGCACTGATCACTTGGTGGCTGATGAACATGTGGTGATCACGTGGCTGATCATGCACTGATTATGTGGCTGGTCATGCACTGATCACGTGGCTGATCAAGCACTGATCACGTGGCTGATCTGCACTGATCCATGGCTGATCATTCACCGATCACGTGACTTGCCATGCACTGATCGTGGCTATCATGCACTGATCCCACCTGGCTGATTATGCATGCACTGATCACGTGACTGATCATGCACTGATCGTGACTGATCATGCACTGATCACATGGCTGACGTAGCCGCGCACTGATCACGTGACTGATCATACACTGATAACGTGACTGTGCATGCACTGATCACGTGAGCTGATCATGCACTGATCACGTAGCTATCATGCACTGAACATGGCTATCATGCACTGATCACATAGCTGATCATGCACTGATCTGGCGACGATCATGCACTGGTCACGTGGCTATATTGAACTGATCACATGCTTTGATAATGCACCGATCAGGTGACTGATCATGCACTGATCGTGTGACTGATCATGCACTGATCACATGGCTGATCAGGCACTGATCACAAAGCTGATCTTACACTGATCACACGTCGCACATGCACTGATCACATGACTGCACATGCACTGATCACGTGGTGATGAGCACTGATCACGTGGCTATCATGCACTGATCCGTGGCCGATCATGCTCTGCTCACGTGACTGAGCATGCACTGATCATCGGGCCGTCATGCACTGATCGTGGCATCATGCAATGATCACACGATCATGGCTGATCACGTGGCACTACAGGAACACGTGCTGATCATACACTGATCACGTGACTGATCATGCACAGATCACGTGGCTGATCATGCGCCCGCGATTCATCATGGCTGATCATGCACTGATTACGCTGATCATGAAACTGATCACGTGGCTGATCATGCACTGATAACGTGGCTGATAATGCATTGATCGTGGCTGATCATGCACGATCCCGTGGTTATCATGCACTGAGCCGTGGCTGATCATACACGATCACGTGACTGATCATGCAGATCGCGTGACTGATCATGCACGATCACGGATCGATCATGCACTGATCATGTGGCTGATCATGCACTTGATCGTGTCTATCGCGCACTGATCACGTGACTCTCATCACGGGTGATCACGAACCTGCGCATGGAATTCGAACACGAACCTGTTAATGCACTGTTTACGTGGCTATACGCACCGATCACGTGACTGATTATGCACTGATTGCGTAGCTTTCATGCACTGATCACATGACTGCTATGCACTGATTGCGTGACTGCGCATGCTATGATCACGTGCGTATCATGCACTGATCACGCGGTGATTATGCACGATCCACATGACGGGCGCATGAAACTGATCACGCGATATTATGCAACGATCACGTGACAGATCATGTACTTATCACGTGACTGATCATGCACTGATCACGTGGCGATCGCGCACTGATCACGAAGCTGATCATTCACTGATCACGTGACTGTGCATACACTGATCACGGATCGTGCATGCACTGATCACATGGCTGATCGCGCCCTGATCACGTGGCTGATCATGCACTCAATCACGCGGTAATAAATGTACCAATCAGTGGCTATCATGCACTGATCACGTGGCTATCATGCACTGATCACGTGGCTGATCATGCACCGATCACGTGACGGCCATGTACTGATCCGTGCCTGATCATGCACTGATCACGTGCTGATCGTACTGATCACGTGCCTGATCGTACACTGATCGCGTGGCTCGATCATGCACTGATCACGGGCTGATCATGCACTGATCACGGTTGATCATACACTGATCACGTGGCTGATCATGCACTGCTCCCGTGGCTGATCATGCACTGCTCGTTCTGATCATTCGCTGATTCACGTGGCTGTCATGCACTGATCACATGACTGCCGCGCCATGATCGCGTGACTGATCGCATGCCGTGATCACGTGAGCTGATCATGCACTGATCACTTGGCTACAATCATACACCGGGATCATGTAACTAATCATACGTGATGCGAGTCAATCTTTTACTGATCACGTGGCTGATCATGCACTGATCACGGATCAGTCACGCACTGATCACGCGGCAGATCATGCACTGATCGCGTGGCAGATCATAACTGATCGCGTGGCTGATCATACACTAATCACGTTGGCTGATCATGCACTAATCACGTGGCTGATCATGCACTGATCACGGGCTGATCATACACTGATCGATGACTTATCATGCAGTGATCACCGGCATGTCTGAATGAATGGTGCTGATCATGTGGCTAATCAAGAACTGATCACGGCTATAATGCACTGATCACGTGACTCGCATGCACTGTCATGGATGACCACACTGATCGTTACTGGATCAGGCACTGATTACGTGACTGATCATTCACTGATCACGTGGCTATCATGCACCGATCACGTGTCTATCATGCACTGAACACGTGGCTGATCATACACACTGATCACGTGACTGATCATGCGAATCGCGTGACTGCACATTCACTGATCACGTAGTGAAGGTGCTGATAACGTGGCTAATCATGCAATGATCACGTGGATATGATCACAATGCGATCACGTGACTGAGCATGCACTCGATCACGTAGATATCATGCATTGATCACTTGTCTGTCATCATGCACTGAACACATGGTTGGTCATACACTGATCACGTGGCTTAGCCTGCAGCTGATCAATTGCTGATGTGACTAATCATGACTGATTGACGTGGCTAATCATGCACTGATCGCGTTACTGCGCAATGCACTGATAACGTGGCTGATCATGCACTGATCACTTCACTGATCATTCACTATCACTTCATTGATCATTCACCGATCACGCGTGGCTGATCATTCACTGATCACGGACTGCACTTGCACTGCTCACGTGACTGCACATGCACTGTCACGCAATGCGTGGCTGATCTTCAATGATCACTTGACTATCTGCACTGATCACATAGCTGATCATGCTTGATCATTTGACTATCACATGCACTGATTAGGCTAGCTGATCATGTTGATCAAGTGGCTGATCATGCACTGATTCAGGTGGCTGATCATACAATGATCACGTGTCTGATCATGCACATGTGGCTGATCATGCATTGATCACGTACTATCATACACTGATCACGTGGCTGATCATGCACTGATTCTATGGCTCATCATGAACAGATCACGAGCTGATCATGCACTGATCACATGACTTATCATGCACTGATCTCGTGGCTGATCATGAACTGATCACGTGACTGATCATGCACTGATCACGTGGCTGATCATGCATTGATCACGAAGCTGATCATACACTGATCATGTGACTCTTCATGCACTGATCACTTGGCTGATCATGCACTGATCACGTGGCTATCATGCACTGGTCACCTGGCCTTCATGCACTGATCTTGTGCCCTGATCATGCACTGATCACGTGGCTGATCATGCACTGATCATGTGGCTGATCATACACTGATCACGTGACTGATCATGCACTGATCGCGTGACTGTGCATGCACTGATCACGTGGCTGATCATGCACTGATCACGGTTGAACGATCATGCACTGATCACGCGGCTGATCATGCACAATCGCATGGCTGATCATGCACTGATCGCGTGACAGATCATGCACGGATCACGTGGCTAATCATGCACTAATCACGTGTCTACCATGAACTGATCACGTGACTGCTCATGCACTGATCACGTACCTGTTCATGCACTGTTTTCCTTGGCTGTCATGAATGATCACGTGAACTGATCACGTGACTTATCCTGCACTGATCGCGTGGTTTATCATGCACTGATCCTGGTGTTATCATGAATTGATCACGCCTTATCATGCATTACATCATGTGGTGGTCGCGCATTGATCACGTGCATCATCATGCACTAATCGCGTGGCTATCGCCACACTGATCCGTGCCTGATTAGCCTTGCACCGATCACGTGCTGATCATGCACTGATAACGTGGCTATCATGCACTGCTCAGGCTGACTGATCATACACTGATCACGTGGCTGATCATGCACTGATCGCGTGACTGTGCATGCACGGATCACGTGCTTTCACACTGATCGCGGCTGCATGTACTGATCGTTGGCAGATCATGCACTGATCACGTGGCTTCATGCACTGATCGCGTGACTGATCATGCACTGATCACGTGGCTGATCATACAGTGATCACGTGTCTACATGCACTGATCACGCGACAGATCATACATTAGTCACGTACACGCACCGATCACGGTCTGATCATGCACCGATCACGCGGGATCATTCGCTGATCACGACCACGCATCCACCTGATCATGCACTGATTATTTCGTGGCTGGTCATGCACTGATCTGCGTGGCTGGCATGCACTGATCACGGACTGATCATACCATTGATCGTCGCTGATCATGCACTGATCACATGGCAGATCATGCACTGATCACGTGGCTGATCATGCACTGATCACGTGCCTGATCATGCACTGATCACGTGACTTATCATGCAGTGATCTAATGTCTGATCTTACGTGCTGATATCGTGCGCGATCATGCACTGATTTGGGCACGATAATGCACTGATCACGCGACTTATCATGCACTGATCCACGTGGATGAATGGTGCCGATCGTGATGATCAAGAACTGATTTCGTTGCGGATAATTCACTGATTTCGTGGCTATCATACACTGATCATGTGGCTGATCATACACTGATCACGTCCACTGATCATGCAGTGATCACGTGGCTATCATTCACTGATCACGTGTGCGCACTGATCACGCAATGCTCACGTGACTGAGCAGGCAATGATCACCCGGCGGATCATGCACTGATCATTTTGACTGATCATGCGGTGATCACCTGGCTGATCATGCACTGATCATGTTAGCCATCATGCACTGATCGCGTGGATAATCATACACTGAAGACGTGGCTGATCATTCACTGATCACGTGGCGATCATGCACCGATCACATGGTGAAGTCATACACTGATCACGGGCTGATCATGCACTGATTACGTTGCTCATCATGCGGTGATCACGTGACTGATCATGCACTGATCACATGGTTTTCTCGCACTGATCCTGTGGCTGATCATAATGATCACGTGATCGATCATGCACAAACCAGGCTTTCTTGATCATACACTGCGATGACATGGGTGATTTAATCATCTGATCATGTGACTCTTCATGTTCACTGATCTTGGCTATCACTGATCATGCACTAAAGGTCACTGGTCATGTGATAATACAATGATAACGTTGCTGATCATGCACTGATCACGTGGCTGATAACGCAATGATCATGTGACTCTTCATGCACTGATACAAACATTGGCTGATCATGCACTGATCACATGGCTGATCATGCACTGACGCGTGGAGGATCATGCACTGATCTTGTGCCTGAACCACTGATCCCGTGGCTGATCATGCACTGATCTTTGGCTGATAATGCACTGATCTTGGCTGTTCATGCACTGATCACGTGACTGTGCATGCACTGATCACATGTGGCTGAAATGCACTGATCAGGCAGGCTCAGTTTCCAACTGATCACGTGGCTAATCATGCACACCGGGTGTGGCTGATCATGCACTGATCAGGTGTCTGATCCATGCACTGATCACGTGGCTGATCAAGCACTGATCACTCGTGGTTTTATCATGCACTAATCGCGTGCTCCCATCGCACTGATCCCGTGTTTATCATAAATGGTCCTTCGTGGTTGATCATGAACTGATCATATAACTGTTCATGCACTGATCACGTGGCTATCATGAACTGATCACGATGGCTGATCATGCACTGATCCTGTTCCTGATCATGCACTGATCACGTGACTGATGCACTGATCACATTGTTATCATACGAACCCGCGTGACTGATCGTGCATTGATCGCGTGCTGATCATGCACTGATTCCGTGCCTGATCATGCACTGATCAGGTAAGCTAATCATGCACTGATCACATGACTCATCATGCACTGATCGCGTGGCTATCATGCACTGATCCCGTGGCTGATCATGCACTGATCACGTGGCTGATTATGCTGATTGCGTGGCTGTGATACACTGATCACACGCGACTGCATGCACTGATCCCGTGACTGATCATGCACTGATCGCGTGGCAGATCATGCACTGATCACGTCGTGATCATGTGACTGATCCACGATCATGCACTAATCACGTTGCTTATCATGCACTGATCAGGTGGCTATCATGCACTGATCACGTGGCTGATCATACACTGATCACGTGACTGATCATGCACTGATCACGTGACTGATCATGCACTGATCACGTGGCTATCATGCACTGATCACGTGTCTATCATGCACTGATCACGTGACTGCGCATGAATTGAACACGAACCTGTTCATGCACTGTTTACGTGGCTATCATGCACTGATCACGTGGCTGATCATGCATTGATCACGTGACTGATTATGCACTGATTGCGTAGCTGTCATGCACTGATCACATGACTGCGCATGCCATGATCACGTGACTGATCATGCACTGATCACGTGGCTGATCATGCATCATGCACTGATCACATGATCACGGCTGTCATGAACTGATCACGTGGATATCATGCACTGATCACTGATCATGCATTGACACGTGACTGATCATGCACTGATCACGTGGCTGATCATGCACTGATCACGTGGCTGATCATTCACTGATCACGTGGCTGATCATGCACTGATCACGTGACTGATCATGCACTGATCACGTGGCTGATCATGCACTGATCACGTGGCTGATGATCATGCACTAACGTGGCTGACAATGCACTGATCACGTGGCTGATCATGCACTGATCACGTGGCTGATCATGCACTGATCACGTGGCTGATCATGCACTGATCACGTGACTGATCATGCACTGATCACGTGCCTGATCATGCACTGATCACGTGACTGATCATGCACTGATCACGTGACTGATCATGCACTGATCACGTGACTGATCATGCACTGATCACGTGGCTGATCATACTGATCACGTGACTGAGCATGCACTGAGCACGTGACTGATCATGCACTGATCACGTGGCTATCATGCACTGATCACGTGTCTATCATGCACTGATCACGTGGCTGATCATGCACTGATCACGTGTCTATCATGCACTAATCACGTGACTGCACATGCACTGATCACGTAAATGTAGGCAATGATCACGTGGCTATCATGCACTGATCACGTGGCTGATCATGCACTGCTCATGTGACTGAGCATGCACTGATCACGTAGCTATCATGCATTGATCACTTGGCTATCATGCACTGAACACGTGGTTGATCATACACTGATCAAGTGACTGCACATGCACTGATCATGTGGCTGATCATGCACTGATCACGTGGCTGATCATGCACTGATTACGTGGCTGATCATGCACAGATCACGTAGCTATCATGCACTGATCACATGGCTATCATGCACTGATCCCGTGGCTGATCATGCACTGATCACGTGACTGATCATGCACTGATCACGTGCCTGATCATGCACTGATCACGTGGCTGATCATCATGCACTGATCACGTGGCTGATCATGCACTGATCACGTGGCTGATCATGCAGTGATCACGTGGCTGATCATGCACTGATCACGTGCACTTATCATGCTGATCATGCACTGATCACGTGACTATCATGCACTGATCACGTGGCTGATCATGCACTGATCACGTGGCTGATCATGCACTGATCACGTGACTGATCATACACTGATCACGTGACCTGATCATGCACTGATCACGTGGCTGATCATGCACTGATCACGTGGCTGATCATGCACTGATCACGTGACTGATCATGCACTGTTGATCACGTGGCTGATCATGCACTGATCACGTGACTGATCATGCACTGATCACGTGACTGATCATGCACTGATCACGTGGCTGATCATGCACTGATCACGTGACTGATCATGCACTGATCACGTGCTGATCATACACTGATCACGTGACTGATCATGCACTGATCACATGACTGATCATGCACTGATCACGTGGCTATCATGCACTGATCACGTGACTGTGCATGCACTGATCACGTGGCTGATCATGCACTGATCATGTGACTGAGATCATGCACTGATCCGTGAGCTGATCATGCATTGATCACGTGGCTGATCATGCACTGATCACGTGAGCTGATCATACACTGATCACGTGACTGCATCATGCACTGATCACGTGGCTGATCATGCACTGATCACGTGGCTGATCATGCACTGATCACGTGGCTGATCATGCACTGATCACGTGGCTATCATGCACTGATCACGTGGCTATCATGCATTGATCCGTGGCTGATCATGCACTGATCACGTGACTGATCATGCACTGACTAGTCATGGTATTATCATGCACTGATCACGTGGCTGATCATACACTGATCACGTGACTGATCATGCACTGATCACGTGGCTGATCATGCACTGATCACGTGCCTGATCATGCACTGATCACGTGGCTGATCATGCACTGATCGCGTGGCTGATCATGCACTGATCGCGTGATTGATCATGCACTGATCACGTGGCTGATCATGCACTGATCACGTGGCTATCATGCACTGATCACGTGCCTGATCATGCACTCTTCACGTGCCTGATCATGCACTGATCCTGTGGCTGATCATGCACTGATCACGAAGCTGATCATACACTGATCACGTGACTGTGCATGCACTGATCACGTGACAGATCATGCACTGATCACGTGGCTATCATGCACTGATCACGTGGCTGATCATGCACTGATCACGTGGCTGATCATACAATGATCACGTGACTGCACATGCACTGATCACGTGGCTGATCATGCACTGATCACGTGGCTGATCATGCACTGATCACGTGGCTGATCATGCACTGATCACGTGACTGCGCATGAACTGATCACGTACCTGTTCATGCACTGATCACGTGGCTATCATGCACTGATCACGTGTCTATCATGCACTGATCACGTGACTGATCATGCACTGATCACGTGACTATCATGCACTGATCACGTGGCTATCATTCACTGATCACGTGTCTATCATGCATTGAACACGTGGCTGATCATTCAATGATCACGTGACTGATCATGCACTAATCACGTGATGATCATGCACTGATCACGTAAATGATCAGGCACTGATCACGTGGCTATCATGCACTGATCACGTGGCTGATCATGCACTGATCACGTGACTGTAGATGAACTAATCACGTGGCTGATCATACAGTGATCACGTGACTGTGCATGCACTGATCACGTGATTTCATCATGCACTGATCACGTCAATGCAGGCAATGATCAGGTGGCTATCATGCACTGAACAAGTGGCTGATCATACACTGATCACGTGACTGCATCATGCACTGATCACGTGGCTGATCATACAGTGATCACGTGGCTGATCATGCACTGAATCCGTGGCTGATCATACACTGATCACGTGATTGTGAATGCACTGATCACATGGCTGATCATGCACTGATCACGTGGCTGATCATGCACTGATCACATGGCTGATCATCCACTGATCACGTGACTGATTATGCACTGATCACGTGGTGATCATGCACTGATCACATGAGTTGGCTGATGCGTGGCTGATCATGCATGATCACGTGGCTAATCATGCATTGATCACGTAACTAATCATGCACTGATTACATGGCTATCATGCACTGATCCCAAGGCTGATCATGCACTGATCACGTGACTGATCATGCACTGGTCACGTGGCTATCATGCACTGATCACCTGACTGATCATACACTGATCACGTGATTGATCATGCACTGATCACGTGGCTGATCATGCACTGATCACGTGGCTGATCATGCACTGATCACGTGGTTAATCATGCACTGATCACGTGGCTGATCATGCACTGATCACGTGCGGATCATGCACTGATCACGTGGCTGATCATGCACTGATCACGTGATGTGGCTGATCATGCACTCACGTGGCTGATCATGCACTGATCACGTGGCTGATCATGCACTGATCACGTGACTGATCATGCACTGATCACGTGGCTGATCATGATGATCACGTGGCTGATCATACACTGATCACGTGACTGATCATGCACTGATCACGTGGCTGATCATGCACTGATCACGTGGCTAATCATGCACTGATCACCACTGATCATGCACTGATCACGTGGCTGATCATGCACTGATCACGTGGCTGATCATGCACTGATCACGTGGCTGATCATGCACTGATCACGCGGCTGAACAGGCACTGATCACGTGACTGATCATGCACTGATCATGAGCCTGATCATGCAAAGATCACGTGTCTGATCATGCACTGATCACGTGCTTTATCATGCACTGATCACGAACTGATCATGCACTGATCACGTGGCTGATCATGCACTGATCACGTGACTGATCAGGCATGCACTGATCACATGGCTATCATGCACTGATCACTGACATCATGCACTGATCACTGCTCACTGATCATGATCACTGATCATCGTGACTGATCGTTCTGATGATCACTGATCACGTGGCTATCATGCACTGATCACGGACTGATCATGCACTGATCACGTGGCTGATCATGCACTGATCACGTGGCTGATCATGCACTGATCACGTGGCTGATCATGCACTGATCACGTGACTGATCATGCACTGATCACGTAGCTATCATGCATTGATCACTTGGCTATCATGCACTGATCACGTGGCTGATCATACACTGATCACGTGACTGATCATGCACTGATCACGTGGCTGATCATACACTGATCACGTGGCTGATCATGCACTGATCACGTGGCTGATCATGCACTGATCACGTGGCTGATCATGCACTGATCACGTGGCTGATCATGCACTGATCACGTGACTGATCATGCACTGATCACTGATCATGCACTGATGGCTGATCTGCACTGATGCGTGACTGATCATGCACTGATCACGTGGCTGATCATGCACTGATCACGTGGCTGATCATGCACTGATCACGTGGCTGATCATGCACTGATCACGTGGCTGATCATGCACTGATCACGTGACTGATCATGCACTGATCATCGTGGCTGATCATGCGCTGATCACGTGGCTGATCATGCACTGATCACGTTGCTGATCATGCACTGATCACGTGTCTGATCATGCACTGATCACGTGGCTGATCATGCACTGATCACGTGGCTGATCATGCACTGATCACGTGGCTGATCATGCACTGATCACGTGGCTGATCATGCACTGATCTGCTGATCATGGCTGATCATGCACTGATCCTGTTGTTGATCATGACTGATCATGACTGATCACGTGACTGATCATGCACTGATCACGTGGTGATCATGCACTGATCACGTGTGGCTGATCATGCACTGATCACGTGACTGATCATGCACTGATCACGTGGCTGATCATGCACTGATCATGCACTGATCATGCACTGATCACGTGATTGACATGCACTGATCACGTGGCTGATCATGCACTGATCACGTGGCTGATCATGCACTGATCACGTGCCTGATCATGCACTGATCACGTGCCTGATCATGCACTGATCACGTGGCTGATCATGCACTGATCACGTGGCTGATCATGCACTGATCACGTGGCTGATCATGCACTGATCACGTGGCTGATCATGCACTGATCACGTGGCTGATCATGCACTGATCACGTGGCTGATCATGCACTGATCACGTGGCTGATCATGCACTGATCACGTGGCTGATCATGCACTGATCACGTGGCTGATCATGCACTGATCACGTGGCTGATCATGCACTGATCACGTGGCTGATCATGCACTGATCACGTGGCTGATCATGCACTGATCACGTGGCTGATCATGCACTGATCACGTGACTGATCATGCACTGATCACGTGACTGATCATGCACTGATCACGTGGCTGATCATGCACTGATCACGTGGCTGATCATGATCACTGATCACGTGACTGATCACTGCACTGATCACGTGGCTGATCATGCACTGATCACGTGACTGATCATGCACTGATCACGTGGCTGATCATGCACTGATCACACGCTGATCATGCACTGATCACGTGGCTGATCATGCACTGATCACGTGGCTGATCATGCACTGATCACGTGGCTGATCATGCACTGATCACGTTGCTGATCATACACTAATCACTTGGCTGATCATGCACTAATCACGTTGCTTATCATGCACTGATCACGTGGCTGATCATGCACTGCTCATGTGACTGAGCATGCACTGATCACGTAGATATCATGCATTGATCACTTGTCTATCATGCACTGAACACATGGTTGGTCATACACTGATCACGTGACTGCACATGCACTGATCACGTGGCTGATCATACAGTGATCACGTGGCTGATCATGCACTGATTATGTGGCTGATCATGCACTGATCACGTAGCTATCATGCACTGATCATATGGCTATCATGCACTGATCCCATGGCTGATCATGCACTGATCTCGAGACTGATCATGCACTGGTCACGTGGCTCTCATGCACTGATCACCTGGCTGATTATACACTGATCACGTGACTGATCATGCACTGATCTCGTGACTGATCATGCACTGATCACATGGCTGATCATGCACTTATCACGAAGCTGATCATACACTGATAACGTGACTGTGCATGCACTGATCACATAGCTGATCATGCACTGATCACGTGGCTGATCATGCACTGATCACGTGGCTGATCATTCACTAATCACGTTGCTTACCATGCACTGATCAGGTGGCTATCATGCACTGATCACGTGGCTGATCATACACTGATCACGTGACTGCACATGCACTGATCACGTGGCTATCATGCATTGATCACGTGTCTATCATGCACTGATCACGTGACTGCGCATGAATTGAACACGAACCTGTTCATGCACTGTTTACGTGGCTATAATGCACTGATCACGTGGCTGATTATGCATTGATCACGTGTGACTGATTATGCACTGATTGCGTAGCTGTCAGCTGTCATGCACTGATCACATGATCACGTGACTGATCATGCACTGATCACGTGACTGATCATGCACTGATCACGTTGCGTATCATGCACTGATCACATGATTGATCATGCACTGATCATGAACTGATCATGCACTGATCACGTGGATGATCATGCACTGATCACGTGACAGATCATGCACTGATCACGTGACTGATCATGCACTGATCACGTGGCTGATCATGACTGATCACGTGACTGATCATGCACTGATCACGTGACTGGCTGATCATTCACTGATCATCGTGGCTGATCATACACTGATCACGTGACTGTGCATGCACTGATCACATGGCTGATCATGCACTGATCACGTGGCTGATCATGCGCTGATCACGTGGCTAATCATGCACTAATCACGTTGCTTACCATGCACTGATCAGGTGGCTATCATGCACTGATCACGTGGCTGATCATACACTGATCACGTGACTGCGCATGCACTGATCACGTGACAGATCATGCACTGATCACGTGGCTATCATGCACTGATCACGTGTCTATCATGCACTGATCACGTGACTGCGCATGAACTGAACACGTACCTGTTCATGCACTGTTTACGTGGCTATCATGCACTGATCACGTGGCTGATCATGCATTGATCACGTGACTGATTATGCACTGTTTGCGTAGCTGTCATGCACTGATCACATGACTGTGCATGCCATGATCACGTGACTGATCATGCACTGATCACGTTGCGTATCATGCACTGATCACATGACGGCGCATGAGCTGATCACGTGGATATTATACAGTGATCAAGTGACAGATCATGCACTAATCACATGACTGATCATGCACTGATCACGTGGCTATCATGCACTGATCAGCTGACTGATCATGCACTGATCAGGTGACTGATCATGCACTGATCACGTGGCTGATCATGCACTGATCACGTGGCTGATCATGCACTGATCACGTGACATCAGCTGTGCAGTGATCTCGTGTCTGAATGGTGCTGATGAGGTGACTAATCAAGAACTGATCACGTGGATATAATGCACTGATCACGTGACTGCACAGGCACTGATGATGTGGATGATCATACACTGATCACCACACTGATCACGCACTGATCACGTGACAGATCATTCACTGATCACGTGGCTATCATGCACTGATCACATGCCTGATAATGCACTGATCAGGTGACTGATCATGCACTGATCTCGTGACTGATCATGCACTGATCACATGGCTGATCAGGCACTTATCACAAAGCTGATCTTACACTGATCACATGACTGATGCATGCACTGATCACGTGACTGCACATGCACTGATCACGTAATTGATCAGGCAATGATCACGTGGCTATCATGCACTGATCACGTGGCTGATCATGCACTGATCACGTGACTGAGCATGCACTGATCCTTAGCTACCATGCATTGATCACGTGGCTGATCATGCACTGATCTGGCTGATCATCATGCACTGATCACGTGGCTGATCTGATCATGCACTGATCACTGACGTGACTGCACATGCACTGATCACGTGGCTGATCATACACTGATCAAGTGGCTGATCATGCACTGATCACGTCGCTGATCATGCACTGATCACGTGGTATCATGCACTGATAACATGGCTAACATGTATTGATCCTGTGAGTGATCATGCACTGATCACGTGACTGATCATGCACTGATCACGTGACTGATCATGCACTGATCACGTGGCTGATCATGCACTGATCACGTGACTGATCATGCACTGATCACGTGCCTGATCATGCACTGATCACGTGCCTGATCATGCACTGATCACGTGGCTGATCATGCACTGATCACGAAGCTGATCATACAATGATCATGTGATTGTTCATGCACTGATCACTTGGCTGATCATGCACTGATCACGTGGCTATCATACACTGATCATGTGATCCTGATCACGTGCACTGATCTTCACGTGCCTGATCATGCACTGATCCTGTGGCTGATCATGCACTGATCACGAAGCTGATCATACACTGATCACGTGACTGTGCATGCACTGATCACGTGACAGATCATGCACGGATCACGTGGCTATCATGCACTGATCAGTTGGCTCACATGCACTGATCACGTGGCTGATCATACAATGATCACGTGACTGCACATGCACTGATCACGTGACAGATCATGCACGGATCACGTGGCTATCATGCACTGATCACGTGTCTGATCATGCACTGATCACGTGACTGTGCATGAACTGATCACGTACCTGTTCATGCACTGTTTTCGTGGCTATCATGCACTGATCACGTGTCTATCATGCACTGATCACGTGAGTGCCCATGCACTGATCACGTGACTATCATGCACTGATCACGTGGCTATCATTCATTGATCACGTGTCTATCATGCATTGAACACGTGGCTGATCATTCAATGATTACGTGACTGTGCATGCACTAATCACGTGATTTCACATGCACTGATCACGTAAATGTAGGCAATGATCACGTGGCTATCATGCACTGATCACGTGGCTATCATGCACTGATCACGTGGCTGATCATGCACTGATCACTGATCATGCACTGATCACGTGGCTGATCATACAGTGATCACGTGACTGTGCATGCACTAATCACGTGATTTCACATGCACTGATCACGTCAATGCAGGCAATGATCACGTGGCTATCATGCACTGAACACGTGGCTGATCATGCACTGATCACGTGACTGATCAGATGAACTGATCACGTGGCTGATCATACACTGATCACGTGACTGGGCATGCACTGATCACGTGGCTGATCATGCACTGATCACGTGGCTGATCACGCACTGCTCAGGTGACTGATCATGCACTGATGATGGCTGATCATACACTGATCACGTGACTGATCATGCACTGATCACGTGGCTATCATGCACTGATCACCCTGCTGATCATGCACTGATCACGTGGCTATCATTCAATGATCACGTGACTGATTATGCACTGATTGCGTAGGTGTCATGCACTGATCACATGAGTTGGCATGCCATGATCACGTGGCTAATCATACATTGATCACGTAACTAATCATGCACTGAACACATGGCTATCATGCACTGATCCCAAGGCTGATCATGCACTGATCTCGATACTGATCATGCACTGGTCACCTGGCTATCATGCACTGATCACCTGACTGATCTTACACTGATCACGTGATTGTGCATGCACTGATCACGTGGCTGATCAGGCACTGATCATGTGGCAGATCATGCACTGATCACGTGGTTAATCATACACTAACCACGTGGCTGATCATGCACTAATCACGTTGCGGATCATGCACTGATCACGTGGCTTATCATACACTGATCACGTGGCTGATCATGCACTGATCACGTGGATGATCATGCACTGATAACCTGGCTATCATACACTGATCACGTGACTGATCATGCATTGATCACGTGGCTGATCATGCAATGATCACGAAGCGGATCATACACTGATCACGTGACTGTGAATGCACTGATCACGTGGCTGATCATGCACTGATCATGTGGCAGATCATGCAATGATCACGTGGTTAATCATACACTAACCACGTGGCTGATCATGCACTGATCACGTGGCTAATCATGTACTGATCACCTGACTGATCATGCACTGATCACGTGGCTATCATGCACTGATCACGTGGCTGATCATACACTGATCACGTCGCTGATCATGAACAGATCACGTGACTTAGCATGCAGTGATATCGTGTCTGATCATGCACTGATCACGTGCCTGATCATGCACTGGTCACGTGACTTAGCCTGCAGTGATCTAGTGTCTGAATGGTGCTGATCATGTGACTAATCAAGAACTGATTACGTGGCTATAATGCACTGATCACGTGACTGCGCATGCACTGATAATGAGGATGATCATACACTGATCACTTCACTGGTCACGCACTGATCACGTGACTGATCATTCACTGATCACGTGGCTATCATGCACTGATCACAGGACTGCACATGCACTGGTCACGTAATTGTAGGCAATGATCACGTGGCTATCATGCACTGATCACGTGGCTGATCATGCACTGCTCATGTGACTGTAGATGAACTAATCACGTGGCTGATCATACAGTGATCACGTGACTGATCATGCACTAGTCACGTGATTATCATGCACTGATCACGTCAATGATCATGCACTGATCACGTGGCTATCATGCACTGATGAACAAGTGGCTGATCATGCACTGATCACGTGACTGCATCATGCACTGATCATGTGGCTGATCATACACTGATCACGTGGCTGATCATGCACTGATCACGTGGCTGATCATGCACTGATCACGTGGCTGATCATGCACTGATCACTGATGCACTGCACTGATTGTGCTGATCATGCACTGATCACATGGCTGATCATGCACTGATCACGTGGCTGATCATGCACTGATCACATGGCTGATCATCCACTGATCACGTGACTGATCATGCACTGATCACGTGGCTGATCATGCACTGATCACGTGGCTGATCATGCACTGATCACGTGGCTGATCATGCACTGATCACGTGGCTGATCATGCACTGATCACATGGCTGATCATGCACTGATCGATCGTGGCTGATCATGCACTGATCACGTGACTGATCATGCACTGATCACGTGGCTGATCATGCACTGATCACGTGGCTGATCATGCACTGATCACGTGACTGATCATGCACTGATCACGTGGCTGATCATGCACTGATCACGTGGCTGATCATGCACTGATCACGTGCTTGATCATGCACTGATCACGTGGCTGATCATGCACTGATCACGTGGCTGATCATGCACTGATCACGTGGCTGATCATGCACTGATCACGTGGCTGATCATGCACTGATCACGTGGCTGATCATGCACACTGATCACGTGGCTGATCATGCACTGATCGTGCTGATGTGACTGATCATGACTGAAAATGGATCACGTGGCTGATCATGCACTGATCACGTGACTGATCATGCACTGATCACGTGGCTGATCATGCACTGATCACGTGGCTGATCATGCACTGATCACGTGACTGATCATGCACTGATCACGTGGCTGATCATGCACTGATCACGTGGCTGATCATGCACTGATCACGTGGCTGATCATGCACTGATCACGTGGCTGATCATGCACTGATCACGTGGCTGATCATGCACTGATCACGTGGCTGATCATGCACTGATCACGTGGCTGATCATGCACTGATCACGTGACTGATCATGCACTGATCACGTGGCTGATCATGCACTGATCACGTGGCTGATCATGCACTGATCACGTGGCTGATCATGCACTGATCACGTGACTGATCATCATGCACTGATATCGCGTGGCTGATCATGCACTGATCACGTGACTGATCATGCACTGATCACGTGACTGATCATGCACTGATCACGTGGCTGATCATGCACTGATCACGTGACTGATCATGCACTGATCACGTGGCTGATCATGCACTGATCACGTGACTGATCATGCACTGATCACGTGGCTGATCATGCACTGATCACGTGACTGATCATGCACTGATCACGTAGCTGATCACTGATCACATTTGCTGATCATGCACTGATCACGTGGCTGATCATGCACTGATCACGTGGACTGATCATGCACTGATCACGTGACTGATCATGCACTGATCACGTGGCTGATCATGCACTGATCACGTGGCTGATCATGCACTGATCACGTGACTGATCATGCACTGATCACGTGGCTATCATGCACTGATCACGTGGCTGATCATGCACACTGATCACGTGGCTGATCATGCACTGATCACGTGGCTGATCATGCACTGATCACGTGGCTATCATGCACTGATCACGTGGCTGATCATGCACTGATCACGTGACTGATCATGCACTGATCACGTGGCTGATCATGCACTGATCACGTGCTGATCATGCACTGATCACGTGGCTGATCATGCACTGATCACGTTGCTGATCATGCACTGATCACGTGACTGATCATGCACTGATCACGTGGCTGATCATGCACTGATCGTGGCTGATCACACTGATCACGTGACTGATCATGCACTGATCACGTGACTGATCATGCACTGATCACGTGACTGATCATGCACTGATCACGTGGCTGATCATGCACTGATCACGTGGCTGATCATGCACTGATCACGTGACTGATCATGCACTGATCACGTGGCTGATCATGCACTGATCACGTGGCTGATCATGCACTGATCACGTGGCTGATCATGCACTGATCTTGTGCTGATCATGCACTGATCACGTGGCTATCATGCACTGATCACGTGGCTGATCATGCACTGATCACGTGGCTGATCATGCACTGATCACATGGCTGATCATGCACTGATCACGTGGCTGATCATGCACTGATCACGTGGCTGATCATGCACTGATCACGTGGCTGATCATGCACTGATCACGTGACTGATCATGCACTGATCACGTGGCTGATCATGCACTGATCATGCGTGGCTATCATGCACTGATCACGTGGCTGATCGCACTGCACGTCACTGATCACGTGACTGATCATGCACTGATCACATGCTGATCATTACACTGATCACGTGACTGATCATGCACTGATCACGTGACTGATCATGCACTGATCACGTGGCTGATCATGCACTGATCACGTGGCTGATCATGCACTGATCACGTGACTGATCATGCACTGATCACGTGACTGATCATGCACTGATCACGTGGCTGATCATGCACTGATCACGTGACTGATCATGCACTGATCACGTGACTGATAACACTGATCACGCGTGACTGATCATGCACTGATCACGTGGCTGATCATGCACTGATCACGTGACTGATCATGCACTGATCACGTGACTGATCATGCACTGATCACGTGACTGATCATGCACTGATCGCGTGACTGATCATGCACTGATCACGTGGCTGATCATGCACTGATCACGTGGCTGATCATGCACTGATCACGCTGGCTGATCATGCACTGATCACGTGGCTGATCATGCACTGATCACGTGGACTGATCATGCACTGATCACGTGACTGATCATGCACTGATCACGTGGCTGATCATGCACTGATCACGTGGCTGATCATGCACTGATCACGTGCCTGATCATGCACTGATCACGTGGCTGATCATGCACTGATCACGTGGCTGATCATGCACTGATCACGTGGCTGATCATGCACTGATCACGTGGCTGATCATGCACTGATCACGTGACTGATCATGCACTGATCACGTGGCTGATCATGCACTGATCACGTGGCTGATCATGCACTGATCACGTGACTGATCATGCACTGATCACGTGGCTGATCATGCACTGATCACGTGGCTGATCATGCACTGATCACGTGGCTGATCATGCACTGATCACGTGACTGATCATGCACTGATCACGTGGCTGATCATGCACTGATCACGTGGCTGATCTAATGCACTGATCACGTGGCTGATCATGCACTGATCACGTGACTGATCATGCACTGATCACGTGGCTGATCATGCACTGATCACGTGGCTGATCGCGTGGCTGATCATACACTGATCACGTGACTGATCATGCACTGATCACGTGACTGATCATGCACTGATCACGTGGCTGATCATGCACTGATCACGTGGCTGATCATGCACTGATCACGTGGCTGATCATGCACTGATCACGTGACTGATCATGCACTGATCACGTGACTGATCATGCACTGATCACGTGGCTCATGCACTGATCACGTGGCTGATCATGCACTGATCACGTGACTGATCATGCACTGATCACGTGGCTGATCATGCACTGATCACGTGACTGATCATGCACTGATCACGTGACTGATCATGCACTGATCACGTGGCTGATCATGCACTGATCACGTGACTGATCATGCACTGATCACGTGGCTGATCATGCACTGATCACGTGGCTGATCATGCACTGATCACGTGGCTGATCATGCACTGATCACGTGGCTGATCATGCACTGATCACGTGGCTATCATGCACTGATCACGTGGCTGATCATGCACTGATCACGTGACTGATCATGCACTGATCACGTGACTGATCATGCACTGATCACGTGATGCTGATCATGCACTGATCCGCGTGATCACTGATCATGCGCTGATCACGTGGCTGATCATGCACTGATCACGTGTCTGATCATGCACTGATCACGTGGCTGATCATGCACTGATCACGTGGCTGATCATGCACTGATCACGTGACTGATCATGCACTGATCTGATCTATCATGCACTGATCACGTGCTATCATGCACTGATCACGTGGCTGATCATGCACTGATCACGTGGCTGATCATGCACTGATCACGTGGCTGATCATGCACTGGATCACGTGGCTGATCATGCACTGATCGCGTGGCTGATCATGCACTGATCACGTGGCTGCTATCATGCACTGATCACGTGACTGATCATGCACTGATCACGTGGCTGATCATGCACTGATCACGTGGCTGATCATGCACTGATCACGTGGACTGATCATGCACTGATCACGTGGCTGATCATGCACTGATCACGTGGCTGATCATGCACTGATCACGTGGCTGATCATGCACTGATCACGTGCTGATCATGCACTGATCACGTGGCTGATCATGCACTGATCACGTGGCTGATCATGCACTGATCACCGTGATCATGCACTGATCACGTGGCTGATCATGCACTGATCACGTGACTGATCATGCACTGATCACGTGGCTGATCATGCAGTGATCGTAACCTGATCATGCACTGATCACGTGGCTGATCATGCACTGATCACGTGGCTGATCATACACTGATCACGTGACTGATCATGCACTGATGGCGGTGACTGGCTATCATGCACTGATCACGTGGCTGATCATGCACTGATCACGTGACTGATCATGCACTGATCACGTGGCTGATCATGCACTGATCGTGGCTGATCGGCTGATCATGCTGATCTGATCACGTGGCTAATCATGCACTGATCACGTGGCTGATCATGCACTGATCACGTGGCTGATCATGCAACTGATCACGTGGCTATCATGCACTGATCGTGGCTGATCATGCACTGATCACGTGACTGATCATGCACTGATGCGTGGCTGATCATGCACTGATCACGTGACTGATCATGCACTGATCACGTGGCTGATCATGCACTGATCACGTGACTGATCATGCACTGATCACGTGACTGATCATGCACTGATCACGTGGCTGATCATGCACTGATCGCGTGGCTGATCATGCACTGATCACGTGGCTGATCATGCACTGATCACGTGACTGATCATATCACTGATCACGTCACTGATCATGCACTGATCACGTGGCTGATCATGCACTGATCACGTGACTGATCATGCACTGATCACGTGACTGATCATGCACTGATCGCGTGGCTGATCATGCACTGATCACGTGGCTGATCATGCACTGATCACGTGACATAATGCACTGATCACGTGTCTGATCATTGCTGATCCCGTGGCTGATCATGCACTGATCACGGTAGCTATCATGCACTGATCACGTGGCTGATCATGCACTGATCGCGTGGCTGATCATGCACTGATCGCGTGACTGATCATGCACTGATCACGTGACTTATCATGCACTGATCACGTGGCTATCATGCACTGATCACCGTGACTGATCATGCACTGATCATGCACACTGATCACGTGGCTGATCATGCACTGATCACGTGGCTGATCATGCACTGATCGTGGCTGATCATGCACTGATCACGTGGCTGATCATGCACTGATCACGTGGCTGATCATGCACTGATCACGTGGCTGATCATGCACTGATCACGTGGCTATCATGCACTGATCACGTGGCTGATCATGCACTGATCACGTGACTGATCATGCACTGATCATGACTGATCATGCACTGATCACGTGACTGATCAGGCGCTGATCACGTGACTGATCATGCACTGATCACGTGGCTGATCATGCACTGATCACGTGACTGATCATGCACTGATCACGTGGCTGATCATGCACTGATCATCGTGGCTGATCATGCACTGATCACGTGACTGATCATGCACTGATCGCGTGGCTGATCATGCACTGATCACGTGACTGATCATGCACTGATCACGTGGCTGATCATGCACTGATCACGTGGCTGATCACGCACTGATCACGTGACTGATCATGCACTGATCACGTGACTGATCATGCACTGATCGCGTGGCTGATCATGCACTGATCACGTGACTGATCACGCACTGATCGTGACTGATCATGCACTGATCACGTGGCTGATCATGCACTGATCACGTTGCTGATCATGCACTGATCACGTGACTGATCATGCACTGATCACGTGGCTGATCATGCACTGATCACGTGACTGATCATGCACTGATCACGTGACTGATCATGCACTGATCATGGCTGATCATGCCGTGATCACGTACTCTGAATCATGCACTGATCGCGTGGCTGATCATGCACTGATCACGTGGCTGATCATGCACTGATCACGTGGCTGATCATGCACTGATCACGTGGCTGATCATGCACTGATCACGTGGCTGATCATGCACTGATCACGTGACTGATCATGCACTGATCACGTGGCTGAT
Source organism: Bos mutus (assembly GCF_027580195.1). NCBI lineage: Eukaryota > Metazoa > Chordata > Mammalia > Artiodactyla > Bovidae > Bos > Bos mutus. The sequence continues at coordinate 25,360 of NW_027219913.1, forward strand.
CATGCACTGATCACGTGACTGATCATTCACTGATCACGTGGCTGATCATGCACTGATCACGTGGCTGATCATGCACTGATCACGTGACTGATCATGCACTGATCACGTGGCTGATCATGCACTGATCACGTGACTGATCATGCACTGATCACGTGGCTGATCATGCACTGATCACCCTGATGATCATGCACTGATCACGTGGCTGATCATGCACTGATCACGTGGCTGATCATGCACTGATCACGTGACTGATCATGCACTGATCACGTGGCTGATCATGCACTGATCGTGGCTGATCATGCACTGATCACGTGGCTGATCATGCACTGATCATCGAAGCTGATCATGATCACTGATCACGTGGCTGATCATGCACTGATCACGTGGCTGATCATGCACTGATCACGTGGCTGATCATGCACGCGATCACGTGGCTGATCATGCACTGATCGATGACTGATCATGCACTGATCACGTGGCTGATCATGCACTGATCACGTGGCTGATCATGCACTGATCACGTGGCTATCATGCACTGATCACGTGACTGATCATGCACTGATCACGTGGCTATCATGCACTGATCACGTGGCTGATCATGCACTGATCACGTGACTGATCATACACTGATCACGTGACTGATCATGCACTGATCACGTGACTGATCATGCACTGATCACGTGGCTATCATGCACTGATCACGTAGCTGATCATGCACTGATCACGTGACTGATCATGCACTGATCACGTGACTGATCATGCACTGATCACGTGACTGATCATGCACTGATCACGTGGCTATCATGCACTGATCACGTGGCTGATCATGCACTGATCACGTGACTGATCATGCACTGATCACGTGGCTGATCATTCACTGATCACGTGGCTATCATGCACTGATCACGTGTTGATCATGCACTGATCACGTGACTGATCATGCACTGATCACGTGGCTGATCATGCACTGATCACGTGGCTATCATGCACTGATCACGTGGCTGATCATGCGCTGATCGCGTGATTCTAATCATGCTACTGATGATCGTGGGCTGATCATGCACTGATCACGTGACTGATCATGCACTGATCACGTGGCTGATCATACACTGATCACGTGGCTGATCATGCACTGGTCAGGTGGCTATCATGCACTGACTATGTGGCTGATCATGCACTGATCACGTGGCTATCATGCACTGATCACGTGGCTGATCCTTACACTGATCGCGTGACTGATCATGCACTGATCACGTGATTAATCATGCACTGATCCGTCACTGATCATGCACTGATCACGTGGCTATCATGCACTGATCACGTGGCTGATCATGCACTGATCACGTGGCTGATCATGCACTGATCCGTGGCTGATCATACAGTGATGCGTGACTGATCATGCACTGAATCGTGGCTGATCATGCACTGATCTGGTGGCTATCATGCACTGAACACGTGGCTGATCATGCACTGATCACGTGGCTGATCATGCACTGATCACGTGGCTGATCATACACTGATCACGTGGCTGATCATGCACTGATTGCGTGGCTGATCATACACTGGTCGTGGCTGATTCATGCACTGATCACGTGGCTGATCATGCACTGATCACGTGGCTGATCACTTGGCACTGATCACGTGGCTGATCATGCACTGATCCCGTGACTGATCATGCACTGATCACGTGGCTGATCATTCACTGATCACATGACTGGCATGCACTGATCACGTGGCTGATCATGCACTGATCACGTGACTGATCATGCACTGATCACGTGGCTGATCATGCACTGATCCGTGGCTAATCATGCACTGATCACGTGACTGATCATGCACTGATCACGTGGCTGATCATGCACTGATCACGTGGCTGATCTTACACTGATCACGTGGCTGATCGTGATCCGTGGCTGATCATGCACTGATCACGTGGCTGATCATGCACTGATCTGTGGCGTGACTGATCGTCGTGGCTAACTGATCACGTGGCTGATCATGCACTGATCGCGTGTCGGATCATACACTGATCACGTGACTGATCATGCACTGATCACGTGCCTGATCATGCACTGATCACGTGGCTGATCATGCACTGATAACGTACCTAATCATACACTGATCACGTGACTGATCATGCACTGATCACGTGGCTGATCATGCACTGATCACGTGGCTGATCATACACTGATCACGTGACTGATCATGCACTGATCACGTGCCTGATCATGCACTGATCACGTGGCTGATCATGCACTGATCACGTGGCTGATCATACACTGATCACGTGACTGATCATGCACTGATCACGTAGCTATCATGCACTGATCATCGCGTGGCTGATCATGCACTGATCCGTGGCTGATCATGCACTGATCGTGACTGATCATGCGGTGATCGCGTGGCTGATCATGCACTGATCACGTGACTGATCATGCACTGATCACGTGACTGATCATGCACTGATCACGTGGCTATCATGGCACTGATCACGTGACTGATCATGCACTGATCGCGTGGCTGATCATGCACTGATCACGTGGCTGATCATGCACTGATCACAGGTGATCATGTGAATCATGCACTGTGATCACGTGGCTGATCATGCACTGATCACGTGGCTGATCATGCACTTATCGCGTGGCTGATCATGCACTGATCACGTGGCTGATCAGGCAATGATCGCGTGGCTATCATGCACTGATCACGTGGCTGATCATACACTGATCACGTGACTGCATCATGCACTGATCACGTGGCTGATCATACAGTGATCACGTGGCTGATCATGCACTGATTTCACGTGGCTGATCATGCACTGATCACGTGACTGCATCATGCACTGATCACGTGGCTGATCATGCACTGATCACGCGTGACTGATCATGCACTGATCACGTGGCTGATCATGCACTGATCACGTGGCTGATCATGCACTGATCGTGGCTGATCATGCACTGATGGCTGATCATGCACTGATCACGTGGCTGATCATGCACTGATCACGTGGCTGATCATGCACTGATCACATGGCTGATCATGCACTGATCACGTGGCTGATCATGCACTGATTGCGATACTGATCATGCACTGATCGTGACTGATCCGTGTTTGCACTGATCACGTGGCTGATCATACACTGATCACGTGACTGATCATGCACTGATCACATGGCTATCATGCACTGATCCGTGGCTGATCATACACTGATCACGTGACTGATCATGCACTGATCACATGGCTGATATTGCACTGATCACGTGGCTGATCATACACTGATCACGTGACTGATCATGCACTGATCACGTGGCTGATCATGCACTGATCGTGTGCTGATCATGCACTGATCACGTGGCTGATCATTCACTAATCACGTTGCTGCATCATGCACTGATCCGCGTGGCTGATCATGCACTGATCACGTGGCTGATCACACTGATCACGTGACTGATCATGCACTGATCACGTGCTGATCATGCACTGATCACGTGGCTGATCATGCACTGTTCACGTGACTGATCATGCACTGATCACGTGGCTGATCATGCACTGATCACGTGGCTGATCATGCACTGATCACGTGGCTGATCATGCACTGATCACGTACCTGATCATGCACTGATCACGTGGCTGATCATGCACTGATCACGTGGCTGATCATGCACTGATCACGTGACTGCGCATGCACTGATCACGTGGCTGATCATGCACTGATCACGTGGCTGATCATGCACTGATCACGTGACTGATCATGCACTGATCACGTGACTGATCATGCACTGATCACGTCGCTGATCATGAACTGATCACGTGACTGATCATGCACTGATCACGTGGCTGATCATGCACTGATCACGTGACTGATCATGCACTGATCACGTGACTGATCATGCACTGATCACGTGGCTGATCATGCACTGATCATGTGACTGATCATGCACTGATCACGTGGCTGATCATGCACTGATCACGTGGCTGATCATGCACTGATCACGTGGATGATCATACACTGATGCACACGTTACTGATCAGGCACTGATCACGTGGCTGATCATGCACTGATCACGTGGCTGATCATGCACTGATCACGTGACTGATCATGCACTGATCACGTGACTGATCATGCACTGATCACGTGGCTGATCATGCACTGATCACGTGGCTGATCATGCACTGATCACGTGACTGAGCATGCACTGATCACGTGACTGATCATGCACTGATCACGTGGCTATCATGCACTGATCACGTGACTGATCATGCACTGATCACGTGACTGATCATGCACTGCACTGATCACTGTCATGCACTGACTCATCATGCACTGATCACGTGGCTGATCATGCACTGATCACGTGGCTGATCATGCACTGATCGTGCTATCATGCACTGATCACATGTGGCTATCATGCACTGATCCGTGACTGATCATGCACTGATCACGTGACTGATCATGCACTGATCACGTGGCTGATCATGCACTGATCACGTGACTGATCATGCACTGATCGTGGCTGATCATGCACTGATCACGTGGCTGATCATGCACTGATCACGTGATAGCAACTCATGCAGTGATCACTGATGGTGCTGATGGGTGACTAATGCACTGATCACGTGGCTATCATGCACTGATCACGTGGCTGATCATGCACTGATCACGTGGCTGATCATGCACTGATCACCACACTGATCATGCACTGATCACGTGACTGATCATTCACTGATCACGTGGCTGATCATGCACTGATCACATGGCTGATCATGCACTGATCACGTGACTGATCATGCACTGATCACGTGACTGATCATGCACTGATCATGTGGCTGATCATGCACTGATCACGGCTGATCATGCACTGATCACGTGGCTGATCATGCACTGATCACGTGACTGCTGATCACGTGAATCATGCACTGATCGTGGCTATCATGCTGATCACGTGGCTGATGATCACGTGACTGATCATGCACTGATCACGTGGCTGATCATGCACTGATCACGTTCACTGATCATGCACTGATCACGTGGCTGATCATGCACTGATCACGTGACTGATCATGCACTGATCACGTGGCTGATCATGCACTGATCACGTGGCTGATCATGCACTGATCACGTGGCTGATCATGCACTGATCACGTGGCTGATCATGCACTGATCACGTGGCTATCATGCATTGATCACGTGGCTGATCATGCACTGATCACGTGACTGATCATGCACTGAGTCACGTGGCTATCATGCACTGATCACGTGGCTGATCATGCACTGATCACGTGACTGATCATGCACTGATCACGTGCCTGATCATGCACTGATCACGTGGCTGATCATGCACTGATCACGTGGCTGATCATGCACTGATCACGTTGCTGATCATGCACTGATCGTGTCTGATCATGCACTGATCACGTGGCTGATCATACACTGATCACGTGTAACTGATCATGCACTGATCACGTGGCTGATCATGCACTGATCAATTGACAGATCATGCACTTATCACGTGACTGATCATGCACTTATCACGTGACTGATCATGCACTGATCACGTGGCGATCATTCACTGATCACGAAGCTGATCATACACTGATCACGTGACTGTGCATGCACTGATCACATTGCTGATCATGCACTGATCACGTGGCGATCATGAACTGATCACGTGGATATCATGCACTGATTACGTGACTGATCATGCACTGATCACGTGACTGATCATGCACACTGATCACGTGACTGATCATGCACTGATCACGTGGCTGATCATTCACTGATCACGTGGCTGATCATACACTGATCACGTGACTGTGCATGCACTGATCACGTGGCTGATCATGCACTGATCACGTGGCTGATCATGCGCTGATCACGTGGCTGATAACGCACTGATCACGTGGCTGATCATGCACTGATCAGGTGGCTATCATGCACTGATCGTGGCTGATAATACACTGATCACGTGACTGATCATGCACTGATCACGTGGCTGATCATGCACTGATCCCGTGTCTGATCATGCGCTGATCACGTGGCTGATTATGCACTGATTGCGTAGCTGTCATGCACTGATCACATGAGTTCGCATGCCATGATCACGTGACTGATCATGCACTGATCACGTGGCTAATCATACATTGATCACGTAACTAATCATGCAATGATCACGTGGTTGATCATACACTGATCACGTGACTGTCATGCACTGATCACGTGGCTGATCATGCACTGATCCCGTGGCAGATCATGCACTGATCACGTGGTTAATCATACACTAATCACGTGGCTGATCATGCACTAATCACGTTGCGGATCATGCACTGATCACGTGGCTGATCATGCACTGATCACGTGGCTGATCATGAACTGATCACGTGACTGATCATGCAGTGATCACGGGTCTGAATCATGCTGATCACGTGGCTAATCAAGAACTGATCACGTGGCTGATCATGCACTGATCACGTGACTGATCATGCACTGATCACGTGGATGACCATACACTGATCACGTGACTGATCAGGCACTGATCACGTGACTGATCATTCACTGATCACGTGGCTATCATGCACTGATCACGTGGCTATCATGCACTGAACACGTGGCTGATCATACACTGATCACGTGACTGATCATGCACTGATCACGTGACTGCATCATTCACTGATCACGTGGCTGATCAGGCACTGATAACGTGGCTGTCATGCACTGATCACGTGGCTGATCATGCACTGCTCACGTGACTGATCATGCACTGATCACGTAGATATCATGCATTGATCACTTGTCTATCATGCACTGAACACATGGTTGTTCATACACTGATCACGTGATCTGCACATGCACTGATCATGTGGCTGATCACTGATCATGCACTGATCACGTGGCTGATCATGCACTGATTATGTGGCTGGTCATGCACTGATCACGTAGCTATCATGCACTGATCATATGGCTATCATGCACTGATCCGTGGCTGATCATGCACTGATCTCGTGACTGATCATCACTGATCACTGGTCACTGCGTGGCTGATCATGCACTGATCACCTGGCTGATTATACACTGATCACGTGACTGATCATGCACTGATCACATGGCTGATCATGCACTTATCACGAAGCTGATCATACACTGATAACGTGACTGTGCATGCACTGATCACATTGCTGATCATGCACTGATCACGTGGCTGATCATGCACTGATCACGTGGCTGATCATTCACTAATCACGTTGCTTATCATGCACTGATCAGGTGGCTATCATGCACTGATCACGTGGCTGATCATACACTGATCACGTGACTGCACATGCACTGATCACGTGGCTATCATGCATTGATCACGTGTCTGATCATGCACTGATCACGCTGATCATGCATGATCACGTGATCACACTGAACTTGTTCATGCACTGTTTACGTGGCTATAATGCACTGATCACGTGGCTGATTATGCATTGATCACGTGACTGATTATGCACTGATTGCGTAGCTGTCATGCACTGATCATCATGCACTGATCACGTGACTGCGCATGCACTGATCACGTGACTGATCATGCACTGATCACGCGTATCATGCACTGATGATCACATGGATCATGCACTGATCACGTGGATATTATGCACTGATCAATTGACAGATCATGCACTTATCACGTGACTGATCATGCACTTATCACGTGACTGATCATGCACTGATCACGTGGCCGATCATTCACTGATCACGAAGCTGATCATACACTGATCACGTGACTGTGCATGCACTGATCACATGGCTGATCATGCACTGATCACGTGGCTGATCATGCGCTGATCACGTGGCTAATAATGCACTAATCTCGTTGCTTACAATGCACTGATCAGGTGGCTATCATGCACTGATCACGTGGCTGATCATGCACTGATCACGTGACTGATCATGCACTGATCACGTGACAGATCATCACGTGGCTGATCATACTGATCACGTGGCTGATCATGCACTGATCACGTGTCTGCTGATCATGCACTGATCACGTGACTGATCATGCACTGATCACGAACCTGATCATGCACTATTTCACGTGGCTGATCATGCACTGATCACGTGGCTGATCATGCATTGATCACGTGACTGATTATGCACTGATCACATGTGAGCTGATCATGCACTGATCACATGACTGGGCATGCCACTGATCACGTGACTGATCATGCACTGATCACGTGGCTGATCATGCACTGATCACGTGGCTGATCATGAGCTGATCACGTGGACTGATCATGCACTGATCACGTGACTGATCATGCACTGATCACGTGACTGATCATGCACTGATCACGTGGCTGATCATGCACTGACTGTGACTGATCATGCACTGATCACGTGACTGATCATGCACTGATCACGTGACTGATCATGCACTGATCACGTGGCTGATCATGCACTGATCACGTGACTGAGCATGCAGTGATCACGTGTCTGAATGGTGCTGATCAGGTGACTAATCAGAACTGATCACGTGGCTATAATGCACTGATCACGTGTGACTGCACAGGCACTGATGATGTGGATGATCATACACTGATCACGTGACTGATCACTGATCACGCACTGATCACACTGATCACGATCATTCACTGATCATCACGTGGCTGATCATGCACTGATCACATGCCTGATGCATGCACTGATCAGGTGACTGATCATGCACTGATCACGTGACTGATCATGCACTGATCACGTGGCTGATCATGCACTGATCACGTGGCTGATCATACACTGATCACGTGACTGATCATGCACTGATCACGTGACTGATCATGCACTGATCACGTGGCTGATCAGGCAATGATCACGTGGCTATCATGCACTGATCACGTGGCTGATCATGCACTGATCATGTGACTGATCATGCACTGATCACGTAGCTATCATGCATTGATCACTCATGCACTGGCTATCATGCACTGATCACGTGGCTGATCATACACTGATCACGTGACTGATCATGCACTGATCACGTGGCTGATCATCATATGGCTGATCATGCACTGATCACGTGGCTGATCATGCACTGATCACGTGGCTGATCATGCACTGATCACGTGGCTGATCATGCACTGATCACGTGGCTGATCATGCATTGATCCTGTGGCTGATCATGCACTGATCACGTGACTGATCATGCACTGATCACGTGGCTATCATGCACTGATCACGTGGCTGATCATACACTGATCACGTGACTGATCATGCACTGATCACGTGCCTGATCATGCACTGATCACGTGGCTGATCATGCACTGATCACGTGGCTGATCATGCACTGATCACGTGGCTGATCATGCACTGATCACGTGTCTGATCATGCACTGATCACGTGGCTGATCATGCACTGATCACGTGGCTGATCATGCACTGATCACGTGGCTCTGCACATGCACTGATCACGTGATCACGTGACTGATCATGCACTGATGCACTGATCATTGACTGATCATGCACTGATCACGTGACTGATCATGCACTGATCACGTGACTGATCATGCACTGATCACGTGGCGATCATTCACTGATCACGTGGCTGATCATGCACACTGATCACGTGATCATGATCATGCACTGATCATGCATGGCGTGGCTGATCATGCACTGATCACGTGGCTGATCATGCACTGATCACGTGGCTGATCTGATCACACTGATCACACGTGGCTGATCATGCACTGATCACGTGGCTGATCATGCACTGATCACGTGGCTGATCATGCACTGATCACTGATGGCTGATCATACACTGATCACGTGACTCTGAATGCACTGATCACGTGGCTGATCATGCACTGATCACGTGCTGATCATGCACTGATCACGTGGCTGATTATGCTGACTGACTGATCGTAGCTGATCATGCACTGATCACATGATCATCATCATGATCATGCACTGATCACGTGACTGATCATGCACTGATCACGTGGCTGATCATGCACTGATCACGTGGCTGATCATGCACTGATCACGTGCTGATCATGCACTGATCATGCACTGATCATGTGATGATCTGATCATGCACTGATCACGTGACTGATCATGCACTGATCACGTGGCTGATCATGCACTGATCACGTGGCTGATCATGCACTGATCACGTGACTGATCATGCACTGATCACGTGGCTGATCATGCACTGATCACGTGGCTGATCATGCACTGATCACGTGGCTGATCATGCACTGATCACGTGGCTGATCATGCACTGATCACGTGGCTGATCATCACTGATCACTGATCACACTGATCACGTGACTAGCATGCAGTGATCTCGTGTCTGAATGGTGCTGATCACGTGGCTAATCAAGAACTGATCACGTGGCTATCATGCACTGATCACTGATCATGCACTGATCACGTGGCTGATCATGCACTGATCACGTACTGATCATGCACTGATCACGTGGACTGATCATGCACTGATCACGTGGCTATCATGCACTGATCACTGATGATCACGTGGCTGATCATTCACTGACTGCAATCACGTGGCTGATCATGCGTGATCACTGATCATGCACTGATCACGTGGCTGATCATGCACTGATCACGTGGCTGATCATGCACTGATCACGTGGCTGATCATGCACTGATCACGTGACTGATCATGCACTGATCACGTGGCTGATCATGCACTGATCACGTGGCTGATCATGCACTGATCACGTGGCTGATCATGCACTGATCACGTGACTGACATGCACTGATCATGCACTGATCACGTGATGATCATGCACTGATCACACTCATCGCACTGATGATCATCACTGCACTGATCACACACTGATCACGTGGCTGATCATGCACTGATCACGTGACTGATCATGCACTGATCACGTGGCTGATCATGCACTGATCACGTGGCTGATCATGCACTGATCACGTGGCTATCATGCACTGATTATGTGGCTATAATGCACTGATCACGTGAGTGATCATGCACTGATCACGTACCTGTTCATGCACTGATTACGTGGCTACCATGCACTGATCAAGTGGCTGATCATGCACTGATCACGTGGCTGATCATGCACTGATCACGTGACTGATCATGCACTGATCACGTGGCTGATCATGCACTGATCGTGGCTGATCATGCTGATCACGCACTGATCATGCACTGATCACGTGGCTGATCATCACTGATGACTGTGCATGCACTGATCACGTGATTTCATCATGCACTGATCACGTGGCTGATCAGGCAATGATCACGTGGCTGATCATGCACTGATCACGTGGCTGATCATGCACTGCTCATGTGACTGTCATGATGATCACTACTGATCACGTGGCTGATCATGCAGTGATCACGTGACTGTGATCATGCACTAGTCACGTGACTGATCATGCACTGATCACGTGGCAATCATGCACTGGCAATGATCAGGTGGCTGATCATGCACTGATCACGTGGCTGATCATACACTGATCACGTGACTGATCATGCACTGATCACGTGGCTGATCATGCACTGATCACGTGGCTGATCATGCACTGATCACGAAGCTGATCATACACTGGTCACGTGATTGTGAATGCACTGATCACATGGCTGATCATGCACTGCTCGCGTGGCTGATCATTCGCTGATCACATGGCTGATCATCCACTGATCACGTGACTGATTATGCACTGATTGCGTAGGTGTCATGCACTGATCACATGAGTTGGCATGCCATGATCACGTGGCTAATCATACATTGATCACGTAACTAATCATGCACTGAACACATGGCTATCATGCACTGATCCCATGGCTGATCATGCACTGATCTCGATACTGATCATGCACTGGTCACCTGGCTATCATGCACTGATCACCTGACTGATCTTACACTGATCACGTGACTGTGCATGCACTGATCACGTGGCTGATCAGGCACTGATCATGTGGCAGATCATGCACTGATCACGTGGTTAATCATACACTAACCACGTGGCTGATCATGCACTAATCACGTTGCGGATCATGCACTGATCACGTGGCTGATCATACACTGATCACGTGGCTGATCATGCACTGATCACGTGGATGATCATGCACTGATAACCTGGCTATCATACACTGATCACGTGACTGATCACTGATGCACTGATCATGCATTGATCACGTGGCTGATCATGCAATGATCAAGAAGCGGATCATACACTGATCACGTGACTGTGAATGCACTGATCACGTGGCTGATCATGCACTGATCATGTGGCAGATCATGCAATGATCACGTGGTTAATCATACACTAACCACGTGGCTGATCATGCACTGATCACGTGGCTAATCATGTACTGATCACCTGACTGATCATGCACTGATCACGTGGCTATCATGCACTGATCACGGCTGATCATGCACTGATCACTGATCATGCACTGATCACGTGATCAGATCACGTGGCTTATCATGCAGTGATCACGTGTCTGATCATGCACTGATCACGATGCTTGATCATGCACTGATGTGTCATCATGCACTGATCACTGATCAGCTGATGCAGTGATCTCGTGTCTGAATGGTGCTGATCATGTGACTAATCAAGAACTGATCACGTGGCTATAATGCACTGATCACGTGACTGCGCATGCACTGATAATGTGGATGATCATACACTGATCACTTCACTGATCACGCACTGATCACGTGACTGATCATTCACTGATCACGTGGCTATCATGCACTGATCACGGGACTGCACATGCACTGATCACGTAATTGTAGGCAATGATCACGTGGCTATCATGCACTGATCACGTGGATGATCATGCACTGCTCATGTGACTGAGCATGCACTTATCACTTAGCTATCATGCATTGATCATTTGGCTATCATGCACTGAAGACGTGGCTGATCATACACTGATCACGTGACTGCACATGCACTGATCACGTGGCTAATCATACAGAGATCAAGTGGCTGATCATGCACTGATTACGTGGCTGATCATGCACAGATCACGTAGCTATCATGCACTGATCACATGGCTATCATGCACTGATCCCGTTGCTCATCATGAACTGATCACGTGACTGATCATGCACTAGTCATGTGGTTATCATGCACTGATGACATGGCTGATCATACACTGATCACGTGACTGATCATGCACTGATCACGTGCCTGATCTTGCACTGATCACGGCTGAAAATCACAATGATCATGTGACTCTTCATGCACTGATCACTTGGCTGAACATGCACTGATCACGTGGCTGATCATGCACTGATAACCTGGCTATCATACACTGATCTTGTGCCTGATCATGCACTCTTCACGTGCCTGATCATGCACTGATCATGTGGCTGATAATGCACTGATCACGAAGCTGATCATACACTGATCACGTGACTGTGCATGCACTGATCACATGGCTGATCATGCACTGATCAAGTGGCTGATCATGCGCTGATCACGTGGCTAATCATGCACTAATCATGTTGCTTACCATGCACTGATCAGGTGTCTATCATGCACTGGTTCCGAGGTTGATCATACACTGATCACGTAACTGCGCATGAACTGATCACGTGGATATTATGCACTGATCAATTAACAGATCATGCACTTATCACGTGACTGATCATGCACTTATCACGTGACTGATCATGCACTGATCACGTGGCCGATCATTCACTGATCACGAAGCTGATCATACACTGATCACGTGACTGTGCATGCACTGATCACATTGCGTATCATGCACTGATCACATGACGGCGCATGAACTGATCATGTGGATATTATGCACTGATCAATTGACAGATCATGCACTTATCACGTGACTGATCATGCACTTATCACGTGACTGATCATGCACTGATCACGTGGCCGATCATTCACTGATCACGAAGCTGATCATACACTGATCACGTGACTGTGCATGCACTGATCTGATCATGCACTGATCATGCACTGATCATGCACTGATCACGTGGCTGATCTGATCACGTGATCAATGCACTGATCACGTGGCTAATGCATGCACTGAATCTGAAAACTGATCATGTTGTGACAATGCACTGATCAGGTGGCTATCATGCACTGATCACGAAGCTGATAATACACTGGGCACGTGACTGTGAATGCACTGATCACATGGCTGATCATGCACTGCTCCCGTGTCTGATCATTCGCTGATCACGTGGCTGATTATGCACTGATTGCGTAGCTGTCATGCACTGATCACATGGACTGATCATGCCATTGCACTGATCACTGGCTGATCATGCACTGATCACGTGGCTGATCATGCACTGATCACGTGGCTGATCATGCACTGATCACGTGGCTGATCATGCACTGATCACGTGGCTGATCATGCACTGATCACGTGGCTGATCATGCACTGATCACGTGGCTGATCATGCACTGATCACGTGGCTGATCATGCACTGATCACGTGGCTATCATGCACTGATCACGTGGCTGATCATGCACTGATCACGTGACTGATCATGCACTGATCACGTGACTGATCATGCACTGGTCACGTGGCTCTCATGCACTGATCACGTGTCTATCATGCACTGATCACGTGACTGATCGTGCACTGATCACGTGGCTATCATGCACTGAGCACGTGGCTTATCATACAGTGATCTCGTGACTGATCATGCACCGATTACGTGGCTGATCATGCACTGATCACGTGGCTGATCATGATCACTGATCTGATCGTGACTGATCATGCACTGATCACGTGTGGCTGATCATGCACTGATCACGTGGCTGATCATGCACTGATCACGTGGCTGATCATGCACTGATCACGTGACTGATCATGCACTGATCACGTGGCTGATCATGCACTGATCACGTGGCTGATCATGCACTGATCACGTGACTGATCATGCACTGATCACGTGGCTGATCATGCACTGATCACGTGGCTGATCATGCACTGATCACGTGACTGATCATGCACTGATCACGACTGATCATGCACTGATCACGTGGCTGATCATGCACTGATCACGTGGCTGATCATGCACTGATCATGTGGCTGATCATGCACTGATCACGTGGCTGATCATGCACTGATCACGTGGCTGATCATGCACTGATCACTCACTGATCATGCTGATCACATGCACTGATCATGCGTGGCTACCTAGCTATCATGCACTGATCATTTGGCTGATCATGCACTGAAGACGTGGCTGATCATGCACTGATCACGTGATCTGATCATGCACTGATCACGTGGCTGATCATGCACTGATCACGTGGCTGATCATGCACTGATTACGTGGCTGATCATGCACTGATCACGTAGCTATCATGCACTGATCACATGGCTATC
>NW_027219914.1:0-16063 GCF_027580195.1 Bos mutus
CCCTCAACACCTGCCCGCTCATCTTCTTTATAATCGCCAGCTGAGCCACGCCACACCTGACCGCTCATCTGCTTGATAATTCCCCGCTGAGACGCGCGACACCTGCCCTCTCATCTGCTTGATAATCGCCAGGTGAGCCCGTGAAACCTGCCCGCTCATCTGCTTGAAAATCACCAGGTGAGCCACACGACATCTACCCTCTCATCTGCTTGTAATCGCCAGCTGAGCCCCGCGACACCTGCCCGGCTCATCTCCTTGATAATCGCCAGCTGAGCTGCGCGACACCTGCCCGCTCATCTGCTTGATAATCGCCAGCTGAGCCGCGCGACACCTGCCCGCTCATCTGTTTGATAATCGCCAGCTGAGCTGCGAGACACCTGCCCACTCATCTGCTTGATAATCGCCAGCTGAGCCGCTCAGCACCTGCGCGCTCATTTGCTTGATAATCGCCAGCTGAGCCCCGCGACACCTGCCCGCTCATCTGCTTGATAATCGCCAGCTGAGTCACACGACACCTGCCCGCTCATCTGCTTGATAATCGCCAGCTGAGCCACATGACACCTGCCCGCTCATCTGCTTGATAATCGCCAGCTGAGCCTCGCGACACCTGCCCGCTCATCTGCTTGATAATCGCCAGCTGAGTCACACGACACCTGCCCGCTCATCTGCTTGATAATCGCCAGCTGAGGCACACGACACCTGCCCACTCATCTGCTTGATAATCGCCAGCTGAGCCGCTCAGCACCTGCGCGCTCATTTGCTTGATAATCGCCAGCTGAGCCCGCGACACCTGCCCGCTCATCTGCTTGATAATCGCCAGCTGAGCCACACGACACCTGCCCGCTCATCTGCTTGATAATCGCCAGCTGAGCCACATGACACCTGCCAGCTCATCTGCTTGATAATCGCCAGCTGAGCCCCGCGACACCTGCCCGCTCATTTGCTTCATAATCGCCAGCTGAGCCGCGCCACACCTGCCCTCTCATCTGCTTGATAATTCCCGCTGAGACGCGCGACACCTGCCCACTCTTCTGCTTGATAATCGCCAGCTTAGCCCCGCGATACCTGCCTGCTCATCTCCTTGATAATCGCCAGGTGAGCCGCGTGACACCTGCCCGCTCATCTGCTTGATAATCGCCAGCTGAGCCGCTCGACACCTGCCCTCTCATCTGCTTGATAATCACCAGCTGAGCCACACGACACCTACCCTCTCATCTGCTTGATAATCGCCAGTTGAGCCACGGGATACCTGCCCGCTCATCTCCTTGATAATCACCAGCTGAGCCACACGACCCATGCTCTCTCATCTCCTTGATAATCGCCAGCTGAGCCACACGACACCTGCCCGCTCATCTGCTTGATAATCGCCAGCTGAGCCACACGACCCATGCCCTCTCATCTGCTTGATAATCTCCAGCTGAGACACGCGACACCTGCTTGCTCATCTGCTTGATAATCTCCAGCTGGGCCGTGAGACACCTGCCTGCTGATCTGCCTGATAATCACCAGCTGAGCCGCGCGACACCTGCCGGCTCATCTGCCTGATAATCGCCAGCTTAGCCTCGCGACACCTGCCCGCTCATCTGCCTTATAATCGCCAGCTTAGCCGGGTGACACCTGTCCGCTCATCTGCCTGATAATCGCCAACTGAGACACATGACACCTGCCCGCTCATCTGCTTGATAATCGCCAGCTGAGCCCGCGACACCTGCCCGCTCATCTGCTTGATAATTACCAGGTGAGCCACACGACACCTATCCTCTCATCTGCTTGATAATCGCCAGCTGAGCCAAACGTCACCTACCCTCTCATCTGCTTGATAATCGCCAGCTGAGCTGCGTGACACCTGCCCGCTCATCTGCTTGATAATCGCCAGCTGAGCCATGCGACACCTGCCCGCTCATTTACCTGATAATCGCCAGCTTAGCCGGTTGACACCTGTCCGCTCATCTGCCTGATAATCGCCAGCTGAGCCATGCGTCCCCTGCCTGCTCATCTGACTGATAATCGCCAGCCGAGCCACGCGACACCTGCCCGCTCATCTGCTTGATAATCACCAGCTGAGCCACACGACACCTACCCTCTCATCTGCTTGATAATCGCCAGTTGAGCCACGGGATACCTGCCCGCTCATCTCCTTGATAATCACCAGCTGAGCCACACGACACCTGCCCGCTCATCTGCTTGATAATCGCCAGCTGAGCCACATTACACCTGTCCGCTCATCTGCTTCATAATCGCCAGCTGAGCCACATTACACCTGTCCGCTCATCTGCTTCATAATCGCCAGCTGAGCCACATTACACCTGTCCGCTCATCTGCTTGATAATCGCCAGCTGAGCCACATGACACCTGCCTGATCATCTGCTTGATAATCACCAGCTGTGCCGCGCGACACCTGCCCGCTCATCTGCTTGATAATCACCAGCTGAGCCGCGCAGCACCTGCCCGCTCATCTCCTTGATAATCGCCAGCTGAGCCGCGCGACACCTGCCCGCTCATCTGCTTGATAATCACCAGCTGAGCCGCGCGACACATGCCCGCTCATCTGCTTGATAATCGCCAGCTGAGCCGCGCGACACCTGCACGCTCATCTGCTTGATAATCACCAGCTGAGCCGCTCAGCACCTCCCCGCTCATCTGCTTGATAATCGCTAGCTGAGCCGTGCGACACCTGCCCGCTCATCTGCTTGATAATTTCCAGCTGAGCCCCGCCACACCTGCCCGCTCATCTGCTTGATATTCGCCAGCTGAGCCCCGTGACACCTGCCCGCTCATCTGCTTGATAATCGCCAGCTGAGCCCCGCGACACCTGCTCGCTCATCTGCTTGATAATCGCCAGCTGAGCCGCGCGACACCTGCCCGTTCATCTGCTTATAATCGGTGGCTGAGCCTCGCGACACCTGCCCGCTCATCTGCCTGATAATCGCCATCTTAGCCGGGTGACACCTGTTCACTCATCTGCCTGATAACCGCCAGCTTAGCCGGGTGACACCTGCCCGCTCATCTGCCTGATAATCGCCAGCTGAGCCATGCGTCACCTGCCCACTTATCTGCCTGATAATCGCCAGCTGAGCCGCGGGACACCTGCCCGCTCATCTGCTTGATAATCGCCAGCTGAGCCGCGCTGCACCTGCCCGCTCATCTGCTTGATAGTCGTCAGATGAGCCGCGCGACACGTGCCCGCTCATCTGATTGATAATCCCCAGCTGAGCCACGCGACACCTGCCAGCTCATCTGCTTGATAATCGCCAGATAAGCCGCGCGACACGTGCCCGCTCATCTGATTGATAATCGCCAGCTGAGACACGCGACTCCTGCCCGGTCATCTGCTTGATAATCGCCAGCTGAGCCACACGACACCTGTCCACTCATCTGCTTGATAATCGCCAACTGAGCCACGCAGCACCTGCCCGCTCATGTGCTTGATAATCACCAGGTGAGATACACGACACCTACCCTCTCATCTGCTTGATAATCGCCAGCTGAGCCACGAGATACCTGCCGGCTCATCTCCTTGATAATTGCCAGCTGAGCCACACGACACCTGCCCGCTCATCTGTGTGATAATCGCCAGCTGAGCCCCGCGACACCTGCCCGCTCATCTGCTTGATAATCACCAGCTGAGCCGCGCCACACCTGACCGCTCATCTGCTTGATAATTCCCCACTGAGCCGGGCGACACCTGCCCGCTCATCTGCTTGATAATCGCCAGCTGAGCCCGCGACACCTGCCCGCTCATCTGCCTGATAATTACCAGGTGAGCCACACGACACCTATCCTCTCATCTGCTTGATAATCGCCAGCTGAGCTGCGCGACACCTGCCCGCTCATCTGCTTGATAATCGCCAGCTGAGCCATGCGACACCTGCCCGCTCATCTGCTTGATAATCGCCAGCTGAGCCATTCGTCACCTGCCCGCTCATCTGCCTGATAATCGCCAGCTGAGCCGCGCGGCACCTGCCTGCTCATCTGCCTGAAATTGCCAGCTTAGCCAGGTGACACCTGTCCGCTCATCTGCCTGATAATCGCCAGCTGAGACATGCGTCACCTGCCCTCTCATATGATTGAGAATCGCCAGCTGAGCCACGCGACACCTGCCCGCTCATCTGCTTGATAATCGCCAGCTGAGCCGATGAAACCTGCCCGCTCATTTACCTGATAATCGCCAGCTTAGCCGGTTGACACCTGTCCGCTCATCTGCCTGATAATCGCCAGCTGAGCCATGCGTCACCTGCCCGCTCATTTGCCTGATAATCGCCAGCTGAGCCACGCGACACCTGCCCGCTCATCTGCCTGATATTCGCCAGATGAGCCGCGCGACACCTGCCCGCTCATCTGCTTGATAATCGCCAGCTGAGCCACACGACACCTGCCCGCTCATCTGCTTGATAATCGCCAGCTGAGCCACACGACACCTGCCCTCTCATCTGCTTGATAATCGCCAGCTGAACCACGCGACACCTGCTTGCTCATCTGCTTGATAATCGCCAGCTGAGCCGCGCGACACCTGCCCGCTCATCTGCTTGATAATCACCAGCTGAGCCTCGCGACACCTGCCCGGTTATCTGCTTGATAATCGCCAGCTGAGCCTCGCGACACCTGCCCGCTCATCTGCTTGATAATCGCCAGCTGAGCCACATGACACCTGCCTGCTTATCTGCTTGATATTCGCCAGCTGAGCCCCTCAACACCTGCCCGCTCATCTGCTTTATAATCGCCAGCTAAGCCACGCCACACCTGACCGCTCATCTGCTTGATAATTCCCCGCTGAGACGCGCGACACCTGCCCTCTCATCTGCTTGATAATCGCCAGGTGAGCCCGCGAAACCTGCCCGCTCATCTGCTTGAAAATCACCAGGTGAGCCACACGACACCTACCCTCTCATCTGCTTGTAATCGCCAGCTGAGCCCCGCGACACCTGCCCGCTCATCTCCTTGATAATCGCCAGCTGAGCCCCGCGACACCTGCCTGCTCATCTCCTTGATAATCGCCAGCTGAGCCGCGCGACACCTGCCCGCTCATCTGCTTGATAATAGCCAGCTGAGCCCGCGACACCTGCTAGCTCATCTGCTTGATAATCACCAGGTGAGCCACACGACACCTACCCTCTCATCTGCTTGATAATCGCCAGCTGAGCCACGCGATACCTACCCGCTCATCTACTTGATAATGACCAGCTGAGCCACGCGACACCTGCCCGCTCATCTGCTTGATAATCGCCAGCTGAGCCAGGTGACACCTGCCCGCTCATCTGCCTGATAATCACCAGCTGACCCATGCGTCACCTGCCCGCTCATCTGCCTGATAATCCCCAGGTGAGCCGCGCGGCACCTGCCCGCTCATCTGCCTGATAATCGCCAGCTTAGCCAGGTGACACCTGCCCGATCATCTGCCTGATAACTGCCAGCTGAGCCGCGCGGCACGTGCCCGCTCATTTGCCTGATAATCGCCAGTTAAGCCGGGTGACATCTGTCCGATCATCTGCCTGATAATCGCCAGCTGAGCCATGCGTCACCTGCCCGCTCATCTGCCTGTTAATCGCCAGCTGAGCCACATTACACCTGTCCGCTCATCTGCTTCATAATCGCCAGCTGAGCCACATTACACCTGTCCGCTCATCTGCTTGATAATCGCCAGCTGAGCCACATGACACCTGCCTGATCATCTGCTTGATAATCACCAGCTGAGCCGCGTGACACCTGCCCGCTCATCTGCTTGATAATCACCAGCTGAGCCGCGCAGCACCTGCCCGCTCATCTGCTTGATAATCGCCAGCTGAGCCGCGCGACCTGCCCGCTCATCTGCTTGAAAATCGCCAGCTGAGCCGCGCGACACATGCCCGCTCATCTGCCTGATAATCGCCAGCTGAGCCGCGCGGCACCTGCCCACTCATCTGCCTGATAATCGCCAGCTTAGCAGGGTGACACCTCTCCGCTCATCTGCCTGATAATCGCCAGCTCAGCCGTGCGTCACCTGCCCGCTCATCTGCCTGATAATCGCCAGATGAGCCGCGCGACACCTGCCCGCTCGTCTGCTTGATAATCGCCAGCTGAGCCGCGCGACACCTGCCCGCTCGTCTGCTTGATAATCGCCAGCTGAGCCGCGCGACACCTGCCCGCTCATCTGCTTGATAATCACCAGCTGAGCTGCGCGACACCTGCCCGCTCATCTGCTTGATAATCGCCAGCGGAGCCGCTCAGCACCTGCGCACTCATTTGCTTGATAATCGCCAGCTGAGCCCCGCGACACCTGCCCGCTCATCTGCTTGATAATCGCCAGCTGAGCCCCGCGACACCTGCCCGCTCATTTGCTTGATAATCGCCAGCTGAGCCGCGCGACACCTGCCCGTTCATCTGCTTGATAATCGGCGGCTGAGCCTCGCGACACCTGCCCGCTCATCTGCCTGATAATCGCCATCTTAGCCGGGTGACACCTGTCCACTCTTCTGCCTGATAACCGCCAGCTTAGCCGGGTGACACCTGCCCGCTCATCTGCCTGATAATCGCCAGCTGAGCCGCGAGACACCTGCCCGCTCATCTGCCTGAAAATCGCCAGCTGAGCCTCGCGACACCTGCTCGCTCGTCTGCTTGATAATCGTCAGCTGAACCGCGCGGCACCTGCCCGCTCATCTGCCTGAAAATCGCCAGCTGAGCCTCGCGACACCTGCTCGCTCGTCTGCTTGATAATCGTCAGCTGAACCGCGCGGCACCTGCCCGCTCATCTGCTTGATAATCGCCAGCTTAGCCAGGTGACACCTGTCCGCTCATCTGCCTGATAATCGCCAGCTGAGCCATGCATAACCTGCCCACTCATCTGCCTGATAATCGCCAGCTGAGCCGCGCGACACCTGCCCGCTCATCTGCTTGATAATCGCCAGCTGAGCCGCGCTGCACCTGCCCGCTCATCTGCTTGATAATCGCCAGCTGAGCCTCGCGACACCTGCCCGCTCATTTGCCTGATAATCGCCAGCTTAGCCGGGTGACACCTGTCCGCTCATCTGCCTGATAATCGCCAGCTGAGCCATGCATAACCTGCCCACTCATCTGCCTGATAATCGCCAGCTGAGCCGCGCGACACCTGCCCGCTCATCTGCTTGATAATCGCCAGCTGAGCCGCGCTGCACCTGCCCGCTCATCTGCTTGATAATCGTCAGATGAGCCGCGCGACACGTGCCCGCCCATCTGATTGATAATTCCCCGCTGAGCCGCGCGACACCTGCCCCCTCATCTGCTTAATAATCGCCAGCTGAGCCCGCGACACCTGCCCGCTCATCTGCCTGATAATTACCAGGTGAGCCACACGACACCTATCCTCTCATCTGCTTGATAATCGCCAGCTGAGCCACATGACACCTACCCTCTCATCTGCTTGATAATCGCCAGCTGAGCTGCGCGGCACCTGCCTGCTCATCTGCCTGATAATTGCCAGCTTAGCCAGGTGACACCTGTCCGCTCATCTGCCGGATAATCGCCAGCTGAGACATGCGTCACCTGCCCGCTCATATGCTTGATAATCGCCAGCTGAGCCGCGCGACACCTGCCCGCTCATCTGCTTGATAATCGCCAGCTGATCAGATCGACACCTGCCCGCTCATTTACCTGATAATCGCCAGCTTACCCGGTTGACACCTGTCCGCTCATCTGCCTGATAATCGCCAGCTGAGTCGTGCGTCACCTGCCCGCTCATCTGCCTGATAATCGCCAGCTGAGCCACGCGACACCTGCCCGCTCATCTGCCTGATATTCGTCAGATGAGCCGCGCGACACCTGCCCGCTCATCTGCTTGATAATCGCCAGCTGAGCCTCGCGACACCTGTCTGCTCATCTGCTTGATATTCGCCAGCTGAGCCTCGCGACACCTGCCCTCTCATCTGCTTGATAATCGCCAGCTGAGCCGCGCAGCACCTGCCCCCTCATCTGCTTGATAATCTCCAGCTGAGCCACGCGTCACCTGCCCGCTCATCTGCCTGATAATCGCCAGCTGAGCCACGCGGCACCTGCCCACTCATCTGCCTGATAATCGCCAGCTTAGCCAGGTGACACCTCTCCGCTCATCTGCCTGATAATCGCCAGCTGAGCCTCGCGACACCTGCCCGCTCATATGCTTGATAATCGCAAGGTGAGCCGCGCGACACCTGCCCGCTCATCTGCCTGATAATCGCCAGCTGAGCCGCGCGGCACCTGCCCACTCATCTGCCTGATAATCGCCAGCTTAGCCGGGTGACACCTCTCCGCTCATCTGCCTGATAATCGCCAGCTCAGCCGTGCGTCACCTGCCCGCTCATCTGCATGATAATCGCCAGATGAGCCGCGCGACACCTGCCCGCTCGTCTGCTTGATAATCGCCAGCTGAGCCGCGCAACACCTGCCCGCTCGTCTGCTTGATAATCGCCAGCTGAGCCGCGCGACACCTGCCCGCTCATCTGCTTGATAATCACCAGCTGAGCTGCGCGACACCTGCCCGCTCATCTGCTTGATAATCGCCAGCGGAGCCGCTCAGCACCTGCGCACTCATTTGCTTGATAATCGCCAGCTGAGCCCCGCGACAGCTGCCCGCTCATCTGCTTGATAATCGCCAGCTGAGCCCCGCGACACCTGCCCGCTCATCTGCTTGATAATCGCCAGCTGAGCCGCGCGACACCTGCCCGTTCATCTGCTTGATAATCGGTGGCTGAGCCTCGCGACACCTGCCCGCTCATCTGCCTGATAATCGCCATCTTAGCCGGGTGACACCTGTCCACTCATCTGCCTGATAACCGCCAGCTTAGCCGGGTGACACCTGCCCGCTCATCTGCCTGATAATCGCCAGCTGAGCCGCGAGACACCTGCCCGCTCATCTGCCTGAAAATCGCCAGCTGAGCCTCGCGACACCTGCTCGCTCGTCTGCTTGATAATCGTCAGCTGAACCGCGCGGCACCTGCCCGCTCATCTGCCTGAAAATCGCCAGCTGAGCCTCGCGACACCTGCTCGCTCGTCTGCTTGATAATCGTCAGCTGAGCCGCGCGGCACCTGCCCGCTCATCTGCCTGATAATCGCCAGCTTAGCCAGGTGACACCTGTCCGCTCATCTGCCTGATAATCGCCAGCTGAGCCATGCATAACCTGCCCACTCATCTGCCTGATAATCGCCAGCTGAGCCGCGCGACACCTGCCCGCTCATCTGCTTGATAATCGCCAGCTGAGCCGCGCTGCACCTGCCCGCTCATCTGCTTGATAATCGCCAGCTGAGCCTCGCGACACCTGCCCGCTCATTTGCCTGATAATCGCCAGCTTAGCCGGGTGTCACCTGTCCGCTCATCTGCCTGATAATCGCCAGCTGAGCCATGTGTCACCTGCCCACTCATCTGCCTGATAATCGCCAGCTGAGCCGCGCGACACCTGCCCGCTCATCTGCTTGATAATCGCCAGCTGAGCCACGCTGCACCTGCCCGCTCATCTGCCTGATATTCGCCAGATGAGTCGCCCGACACCTGCCCGCTCATCTGCTTGATAATCCCCAGCTGAGCCACACGACACCTGCCCGCTCATCTGCTTGATAATCGCCAGCTGAGCCACACGACACCTGCCCTCTCATCTGCTTGATAATCGCCAGCTGAGCCCCGCGACACCTGCCCGCTCATCTCCTTGATAATCGCCAGCTGAGCCCCGCGACACCTGCCTGCTCATCTCCTTGATAATCGCCAGCTGAGCCGCGCGACACCTGCCTGCTCATCTCCTTGATAATCGCCAGCTGAGCCTCGCGACACCTGCCCGCTCATCTGCTTGATAATAGCCAGCTGAGCCGGCGACACCTGCTAGCTCATCTGCTTGATAATCGCCAGCTGAGCCAGGTGACACCTGCCCGCTCATCTGCCTGATAATCACCAGCTGAGCCATGCGTCACCTGCCCGCTCATCTGCCTGATAATCCCCAGCTGAGCCGCGCGGCACCTGCCCGCTCATCTGCCTGATAATCGCCAGCTTAGCCAGGTGACACCTGCCCGATCATCTGCCTGATAATTGCCAGCTGAGCCGCACTGCACGTGCCCGGTCATTTGCCTGATAATCGCCAGCTAAGCCGGGTGACACCTGTCCGCTCATCTGCCTGATAATCGCCAGCTGAGTCATGCGTCACCTGCCCGCTCATCTGCCTGTTAATCTCCAGCTGAGCCACATTACACCTGTCCGCTCATCTGCTTCATAATCGCCAGCTGAGCCACATTACACCTGTCCGCTCATCTGCTTGATAATCGCCAGCTGAGCCACATGACACCTGCCTGATCATCTGCTTGATAATCACCAGCTGAGCCGCGCGACACCTGTCCGCTCATCTGCTTGTTAATCACCAGCTGAGCCGCGCAGCACCTGCCCGCTCATCTGCTTGATAATCGCCAGCTGAGCTGCGCGATCTGCACGTTCATCTGCTTGATAATCGACAGCTGAGCCGCGCGACACATGCCCGCTCATCTCCTTTATAATCGCCAGCTGAGCCGCGCGACACCTGCACGCTCATCTGCTTGATAATCGCCAGCTGAACCGCCCGGCACCTCCCCGCTCATCTGATTGATAATCGCCAGCTGAGCCGTGCAACACCTGCCCGGTCATCTGCTTGATAATTTCCAGCTCAGCCCCGCGATACCTGCCCGCTCATCTGCTTGATAATCGCCAGCTGAGCCTCGCGACACCTGTCTGCTCATCTGCCTTATAATCGCCAGGTTAGCCGGGTGACACCTGTCCGCTCATCTGCCTGATAATCGCCAACTGAGACACATGACCCCTGCCCGCTCATCTGTTTGATAATCGCCAACTGAGACACATGACACCTGCCCGCTCATCTGCTTGATAATCGCCAGCTGAGCCACATGACACCTGCCAGCTCATCTGCTTGATAATCGCCAGCTGAGCCCCGGGACACCTGCCCTCTCATCTGCTTGATAATTCCCCGCTGAGACGCGCGACACCTGCCCACTCTTCTGCTTGATAATCGCCAGCTTAGCCCCGCGATACCTGCCTGCTCATCTCCTTGATAATCGCCAGGTGAGCCGCGTGACACCTGCCCGCTCATCTGCTTGATAATCGCCAGCTGAGCCGCGCGACACCTGCCCGCTCATCTGCTTGATAATCACCAGCTGAGCCACACGACACCTACCCTCTCATCTGCTTGATAATCGCCAGTTGAGCCACGGGATACCTGCCCGCTCATCTCCTTGATAATCACCAGCTGAGCCACACGACCCATGCTCTCTCATCTGCTTGATAATCGCCAGCTGAGCCACACGACACCTGCCTGCTCATCTGCTTGATAATCGCCAGCTGAGCCACACGACCCATGCCCTCTCATCTGCTTGATAATCTCTAGCTGAGACACGCGACACCTGCTTGCTCATCTGCTATATAATCTCCAGCTGGGCCGTGAGACACCTGCCTGCTCATCTGCCTGATAATCGCCAGCTGAGCCGCGCGACACCTGCCGGCTCATCTGCCTGATAATCGCCAGCTTAGCCTCGCGACACCTGCCCGCTCATCTGCCTTATAATCGCCAGCTTAGCCGGGTGACACCTGTCCTCTCATCTGCCTGATAATCGCCAGCTGAGCTGCTCGACACCTGCCCGTTCATCTGCTTGATAATCGCCAGCTGAGCACCGCGACACCTGCCCGTTCATCTGCTTGATAATCGCCAACTGAGACACATGACACCTGCCCGCTCATCTGTTTGATAATCGCCAACTGAGCCCCCCGACACCTGCCCGCTCATCTGCTTGATAATCGCCAGCTGAGCCGCGCCACACCTGACCGCTCATCTGCTTGATAATTCCCCGCTGAGCCGCGCGACACCTGCCCGCTCATCTGCTTGATAATTACCAGGTGAGCCACACGACACCTATCCTCTCATCTGCTTGATAATCGCCAGCTGAGCCAAACGTCACCCACCCTCTCATCTGCTTGATAATCGCCAGCTGAGCTGCGCGACACCTGCCCGCTCATCTGCTTGATAATCGCCAGCTGAGCCATGCGACACCTGCCCGCTCATTTACCTGATAATCGCCAGCTTAGCCGGTTGACACCTGTCCGCTCATCTGCCTGATAATCGCCAGCTGAGCCATGCGTCACCTGCCCGCTCATCTGACTGATAATCGCCAGCTGAGCCACGCGACACCTGCCCGCTCATCTGCTTGATAATCACCAGCTGAGCCACACGACACCTACCATCTCATCTGCTTGATAATCGCCAGTTGAGCCACGGGATACCTGCCCGCTCATCTCCTTGATAATCACCAGCTGAGCCACACGACACCTGCCCGCTCATCTGCTTGAAAATCGCCAGCTGAGCCACACGACCCATGCCCTCTCATCTGCTTGATAATCACCAGCTGAGACACGCGACACCTGCTTGCTCATCTGCTTGATAATCTCCAGCTGAGCCGTGTGACACCTGCCTGCTCATCTGCCTGATAATCGCCAGCTGAGCCTCGCGACACCTGCCGGCTCATCTGCCTGATAATCGCCAGCTTAGCCTCGCGACACCTGCCCGCTCATCTGCCTTATAATCGCCAGCTTAGCCGGGTGACACTTGTCCGCTCATCTGCCTGATAATCGCCAGCTGAGCTGCGCGACACCTGCCCGTTCATCTGCTTGATAATCGCCAGCTGAGTACCGCAACACCTGCCCGCTCATCTGCTTGATAATCGCCAGCTGAGCAACACGACACCTGCCCGCTCATCTGCTTGATAATCGCCAGCTGGGCCCACGACACCTGCCTCTCATCTGGCGATAATCGCCAGCTGAGCCACGCGACACCTGCTTGCTCATCTGCTTGATACTCGCCAGCTGAGCCGCGCGACACCTGCCCGCTTATCTGCTTGATAATCACCAGCTGAGCCTCTCGACACCTGCCCGGTTATCTGCTTGATAATCGCCAGCTGAGCCTCGCGACACCTGCCGGCTCATCTGCCTGATAATCGCCAGCTTAGCCTCGCGACACCTGCCCGCTCATCTGCCTTATAATCGCCAGCTTAGCCGGGTGACACTTGTCCGCTCATCTGCCTGATAATCGCCAGCTGAGCTGCGCGACACCTGCCCGTTCATCTGCTTGATAATCGCCAGCTGAGTACCGCAACACCTGCCCGCTCATCTGCTTGATAATCGCCAGCTGAGCAACACGACACCTGCCCGCTCATCTGCTTGATAATCGCCAGCTGAGCCACACGACACCTGCCCTCTCATCTGCTTGATAATCGCCAGCTGAGCCACGCGACACCTGCTTGCTCATCTGCTTGATACTCGCCAGCTGAGCCGCGCGACACCTGCCCGCTTATCTGCTTGATAATCACCAGCTGAGCCTCGCGACACCTGCCCGGTTATCTGCTTGATAATCGCCAGCTGAGCCTCGCGACACCTGCCCGCTCATCTGCTTGATAATTGCCAGCTGAGCAACATGACACCTGCCCGCTCATCTGATTGATAATCGCCAGCTGAGCCACATGACACCTGCCTGCTTATCTGCTTGATATTCGCTAGCTGAGCCCCTCAACACCTGCCCGCTCATCTTCTTTATAATCGCCAGCTGAGCCACGCCACACCTGACCGCTCATCTGCTTGATAATTCCCCGCTGAGACGCGCGACACCTGCCCTCTCATCTGCTTGATAATCGCCAGGTGAGCCCGTGAAACCTGCCCGCTCATCTGCTTGAAAATCACCAGGTGAGCCACACGACATCTACCCTCTCATCTGCTTGTAATCGCCAGCTGAGCCCCGCGACACCTGCCGGCTCATCTCCTTGATAATCGCCAGCTGAGCTGCGTGACACCTGCCCGCTCATCTGCTTGATAATCGCCAGCTGAGCCGCGCGACACCTGCCCGCTCATCTGTTTGATAATCGCCAGCTGGCTGAGACACCTGCCCACTCATTCATCTTTGATAATCGCCAGCTGAGGTGGCTCAGCACCTGCGCGCTCATTTGCTTGATAATCGCCAGCTGAGCCCCGCGACACCTGCCCACTCATCTGCTTGATAATCGCCAGCTGAGTCACACGACACCTGCCCGCTCATCTGGCGATAATCGCCAGCTGAGCCACATGACACCTGCCGGCTCATCTGCTTGATAATCGCCAGCTGAGTCACACCGACACCTGCCCGCTCATCTGCTTGATAATCGCCAGCTGAGGCACTTTCGACACCTGCCCACTCATCTGCTTGATAATCGCCAGCTGAGCCGCGCTCAGCACCTCGCTCATTTTGTGATAATCGCCAGCTGAGCCCCGCGACACCTGCCCGCTCATCTGCTTGATAATCGCCAGCTGAGCCACACGACACCTGCCCGCTCATCTGCTTGATAATCGCCAGCTGAGCCACACGACCCATGCCCTCTCATCTGCTTGATAATCTCCAGCTGAGACACGCGACACCTGCTTGCTCATCTGCTTGATAATCTCCAGCTGGGCCGTGAGACACCTGCCTGCTCATCTGCCTGATAATCACCAGCTGAGCCGCGCGACACCTGCCGGCTCATCTGCCTGATAATCGCCAGCTTAGCCTCGCGACACCTGCCCGCTCATCTGCCTTATAATCGCCAGCTTAGCCGGGTGACACCTGTCCGGCTCATCTGCCTGATAATCGCCAGCTGGGACACATGACCCCTGCCCGCTCATCTGTTTGATGTCGCCAGCTGAGACACATGACACCTGCCCGCTCATCTGCTTGATAATCGCCAGCTGAGCCCGCGACACCTGCCCGCTCATCTGTTTGATAATCGCCAGGTAGCTGCACGACACCTATCCCTCTCATCTGCTTGATAATCGCCAGCTGGGCCAAACGTCCCACCTACCCTCTCATCTGCTTGATAATCGCCAGCTGAGCTGCTCTGACACCTGCCCGCTCATCTGCCTGATAATCGCCAGCTGAGCCATGCGACACCTGCCGGCTCATTTACCTGATAATCGCCAGCTTAGCCGGTTGACACCCCCCGCTCATCTGCCTGATAATCGCCAGCTGAGCCACGCGACCCTGCCTGCTCATCTGACTGATAATCGCCAGTTGGGCCACGGGACACCTGCCCGCTCATCTCTTGATAATCACCAGCTGAGCCACACGACACCTACCTCTCATCTGCTTGATAATCGCCAGTTGAGCCACACGATACCTGCCCGCTCATCTGCTTGATAATCACCAGCTGAGCCACATTACACCTGTCCGCTCATCTGCTTGATAATCGCCAGCTGAGCCACATTACACCTGTCCGCTCATCTGCCAGCTGATAATCGCCAGCTGATGCGCCACATTACACCTGTCCGATCATCTGCTTGATAATCACCAGCTGAGCCACAGCGACACCTGCCCGCTCATCTGCTTGATAATCGCCAGCTGAGCGCATGACACCTGCCTGCTCATCTGCTTGATAATCACCAGCTGGAGCCGCGCGACACCTGCCCGATCATCTCTTTGATAATCACCAGCTGAGCCGCTGCGACACCTGCCCGCTCATTCTGCTTGATAATCGCCAGCTGAGCCGGCGCGACACCTGCCGGCTCATCTGCTTGATAATCACCAGCTGAGCCGCGCGGCACCTCCCCGCTCATCTGCTTGATAATCGCCAGCTGAGCCGCGGCGACACCTGCCCGCTCATCTGCTTGATAATTTCCAGCTGAGCCCCGCCACACCTGCCCGCTCATCTGCTTGATAATCGCCAGCTGGAGCCCGTGACACCTCCCCGCTCATCTGCTTGATAATTTCCAGCTGAGCCCCGCGACACCTGCCCGGTCATCTGCTTGATAATCGCCAGCTGAGCCCGCGACACCTGCCCGCTCATCTGCTTATAATCGGTGGCTGAGCCTCGCGCGACACCTGCCGGCTCATCTGCTTGATAATCGCCATCTGAGCGGGTGGCACCTGTTCGCTCATCTGCCTGATAACCGTAGCTCAGCCGGGTGACACCTGCCCGCTCATCTGCCTGATGTCGCCAGCTGAGCCGTGCGTCACCTGCCCACTCATCTGCCTGATAATCGCCAGCTGAGCCCTCAGACACCTGCCCGCTCATCTGCTTGATAATCGCCAGCTGAGCCGCGCTGCACCTGCCCGCTCATCTG
>NW_027219915.1:0-39348 GCF_027580195.1 Bos mutus
GCCTGTTCATCTGCGATAATCATCAGCTGAGCCGCGGCGACACCTGCCTGCTCATCTTTGATAATCGCTGATAGACACCTGCCTGCTCATCCTGCTTGATATCGCCAGCTGAGCCGTGGCACCTGCCTGCTCTTCTGCCTGATTCGCCAGGCTATACGCTGTCTGCTCATCTGCTTGAGCCGTCCAGCAGCGCATGCTTTCCCGGCTGCCTGCTCAGCTGGCGATAGCGACAGCTGCCTGCGACACCTGCCTGCTAATCTGCTTGATAATCAGCTGGGCCGCGACACCTGCCTGTTCATCTGACTTGGCCACCTGGCCACGTGCTGCCTGTTCTTCTGCTTGCCGCCAGCTGACACCTGCCTGCTCATCTGCTTGATAATCCGCCCGGCTGAGGCCGTGCGACACCTGCCTGCTAATCTGCTTGGTTGTCGCCAGCTGAAACGCCACACCTGCCTGCTCATCCTTGTCCTGCCTGCTCTTCTGCTTGATAATTCAGCTGAGCCGCGCGTGACACCTGCCTGCTCCATCTGCTTGATAATCGCCAGCTGAGCCGCGCGGACACCTGCCTGCTCATCTTTTTGATAATCGCCAGCTGAGCCGCGCGACACCTGCCTGCTCATCTGCTTGATAATCGCCAGCTGAGCCCGCGACACCTGCCTGCTCATCTGCTTGATAATCGCCAGCTGAGCCGCGCGACACCTGCCTGCTCATCTGCTTGATAATCGCCAGCTGAGCCGCGCGACACCTGCCTGCTCATCTGCTTGATAATCGCCAGCT
Source organism: Bos mutus (assembly GCF_027580195.1). Lineage (NCBI taxonomy): Eukaryota > Metazoa > Chordata > Mammalia > Artiodactyla > Bovidae > Bos > Bos mutus. The sequence continues at coordinate 778 of NW_027219915.1, forward strand.
GAGCCGCCGCGACACCTGCCTGCTCATCTGCTTGATAATCGCCAGCTGAGCCGGGACACCTGCCTGCTCATCTGCTTGATAATCGCCAGCTGAGCCGCGCGACACCTGCCTGCTCATCTGCTTGATAATCGCCAGCTGAGAGCCGCGCGACACCTGCCTGCTCATCTGCTTGATAATCGCCAGCTGAGCCGCGCGACACCTGCCTGCTCATCTGCTTGATAATCGCCAGCTGAGCCGCGCGACACCTGCCTGCTCATCTGCTTGATTGATAATCGCCAGCTGAGCCGCGCGACACCTGCCTGCTCATCTGCTTGATAATCGCCAGCTGAGCCGCGCGACACCTGCCTGCTCATCTGCTTGATAATCGCCAGCTGAGCCGCGCGACACCTGCCTGCTCATCTGCTTGATAATCGCCAGCTGAGCCGCGCGACACCTGCCTGCTCATCTGCTTGATAATCGCCAGCTGAGCCGCGCGACACCTGCCTGCTCATCTGCTTGATAATCGCCAGCTGAGCCGCGCGACACCTGCCTGCTCATCTGCTTTGATAATCGCCAGCTGAGCCGCGCGACACCTGCCTGCTCATCTGCTTGATAATCGCCAGCTGAGCCGCGCGACACCTGCCTGCTCATCTGCTTGATAATCGCCAGCTGAGCCGCGCGACACCTGCCTGCTCATCTGCTTGATAATCGCCAGCTGAGCCGCGCGACACCTGCCTGCTCATCTGCTTGATAATCGCCAGCTGAGCCGCCGCGACACCTGCCTGCTCATCTGCTTGATAATCGCCAGCTGAGCGCGCGACACCTGCCTGCTCATCTGCTTGATAATCGCCAGCTGAGCTGCGCGCGACACCTGCCTGCTCATCATCTGCTTGATAATCGCCAGCTGAGCCGCGCGACACCTGCCTGCCTGCTCATCTGCTTGATAATCGCCAGCTGAGCCCCGCGACACCTGCCTGCTCATCTGCTTGATAATCGCCAGCTGAGCCGCGCGACACCTGCATGGTCATCTGCTTGATAATCGCCAGCTGACGTGTGACACCTGCCTGCTCATCTGCTTGATAATCGCCAGCTGAGCCGCGCGACACCTGCCTGCTCATCTGCTTGATAATCGCCAGCTGAGCCGCGTGACACCTGCCTGCTCATCTGCTTGATAATCGCCAGCTGAGCCGCCGCGACACCTGCCTGCTCATCTGCTTGATAATCGCCAGCTGAGCCGCGCGACACCTGCCTGCTCATCTGCTTGATAATCGCCAGCTGAGCCGCGCGACACCTGCCTGCTCATCTGCTTGATAATCGCCAGCTGAGCCCGCGACACCTGCCTGCTCATCTGCTTGATAATCGCAGCAGCTGAGCCCGCGACACCTGCCTGCTCATCTGCTTGATAATCGCCAGCTGAGCCGCGCGACACCTGCCTGCTCATCTGCTTGATAATCGCCAGCTGAGCCGCGCGACACCTGCCTGCTCATCTGCTTGATAATCGCCAGCTGAGCCGCGCGACACCTGCCTGTTCATCTGCTTGATAATCGCCAGCTGAGCCGCCGCGCGACACCTGCCTGCTCATCTGCTTGATAATCAGCAGCTGAGCTGCGCGACACCTGCCTGCTCATCTGCTTGATAATCGCCAGCTGAGCCGCGCGACACCTGCCTGCTCATCTGCTTTGATAATCGCCAGCTGAGCCGCGCGTGACACCTGCCTGCTCATCTGCTTGATAATCGCCAGCTGAGCCGCGCGACACCTGCCTGCTCATCTCATCTGATTGATAATCGCCAGCTGAGCCGCGCGACACCTGCCTGCTCATCTGCTTGATAATCGCCAGCTGAGCCGCGCGACACCTGCCTGCTCATCTGCTTGATAATCGCCAGCTGAGCCCGCGCGACACCTGCCTGCTCATCTATTTGATAATCGCCAGCTGAGCCGCGCGACACCTGCCTGCTCATCTGCTTGATAATCGCCAGCTGACCTGCTCATCTGCGCGCCAGCTGACCTGCCTGCTCATCTGCTTGATAATCGCCAGCTGAGCCGCGCGACACCTGCCTGCTCTCATCTGCTTGATAATCGCCAGCTGAGCCGCGCGACACCTGCCTGCTCATCTGCTTGATAATCGCCAGCTGAGCCGCGCGACACCTGCCTGCTCATCTGCTTGATAATCGCCAGCTGAGCCGCGCGACACCTGCCTGCTCATCTGCTTGATAATCGCCAGCTGAGCCGCGCGCGACACCTGCCTGCTCATCTGCTTGATAATCGCCAGCTGAGCCGCGCGACACCTGCCTGCTCATCTGCTTGATAATCGCCAGCTGAGCGCGCGACACCTGCCTGCTCATCTGCTTGATAATCGCCAGCTGAGCCGCCGCGACACCTGCCTGCTCATCTGCTTGATAATCGCCAGCTGAGCCCCGCGACACCTGCCTGCTCATCTGCTTGATAATCGCCAGCTGAGCTGCGCGCGACACCTGCCTGCTCATCTGCTTGATAATCGCCAGCTGAGCCGCGCGACACCTGCCTGCTCATCTGCTTGATAATCGCCAGCTGAGCGCGCGCGACACCTGCCTGCTCATCTGCTTGATAATCGCCAGCTGAGCTGAGCGCGACACCTGCCTGCTCATCTGCTTGATAATCGCCAGCTGAGCCGCGCGACACCTGCCTGCTCATCTGCTTGATAATCGCCAGCTGAGCCGCGCGACACCTGCCTGCTCATCTGCTTGATAATCGCCAGCTGAGCGCGCGACACCTGCCTGCTCATCTGCTTGATAATCGCCAGCTGAGAGCCGCGCGACACCTGCCTGCTCATCTGCTTGATAATAATCGCCAGCTGAGCCGCGCGCGACACCTGCCTGCTCATCTGCTTGATAATCGCCAGCTGAGCCGCGCGACACCTGCCTGCTCATCTGCTTGATAATCGCCAGCTGAGCCGCTGACACGACACCTGCCTGCTCATCTGCTTGATAATCGCCAGCTGAGCCGCGCGACACCTGCCTGCTCATCTGCTTGATAATCGCCAGCTGAGCCGCGCGACACCTGCCTGCTCATCTCATTTGATAATCGCCAGCTGAGCCGCCGCGACACCTGCCTGCTCATCTGCTTGATAATCGCCAGCTGAGCCGCGCGACACCTGCCTGCTCATCTGCTTGATAATCGCCAGCTGAGCCGCGCGACACCTGCCTGCTCATCTGCTTGATAATCGCCAGCTGAGCCGCGCGACACCTGCCTGCTCATCTGCTTGATAATCGCCAGCTGAGCCGCGCGACACCTGCCTGCTCATCTGCTTGATAATCGCCAGCTGAGCCGCGCGACACCTGCCTGCTCATCTGCTTGATAATCGCCAGCTGAGCCGCGCGACACCTGCCTGCTCATCTGCTTGATAATCGCCAGCTGAGCCCGCGCGACACCTGCCTGCTCATCTGCTTGATAATCGCCAGCTGAGCGCGCGACGCGACACCTGCCTGCTCATCTGCTTGATAATCGCCAGCTGAGCCGCGACACCTGCCTGCTCATCTGCTTGATAATCGCCAGCTGAGCCGCCGCCGACACCTGCCTGCTCATCTGCTTGATAATCGCCAGCTGAGCCGCGCTGACACCTGCCTGCTCATCTGCTTGATAATCGCCAGCTGAGCCGCGCGACACCTGCCTGCTCATCTGCTTGATAATCGCCAGCTGAGCGCGCGACACCTGCCTGCTCATCTGCTTGATAATCGCCAGCTGAGCCGCGCGACACCTGCCTGCTCATCTGCTTGATAATCGCCAGCTGAGCGCGCGACACCTGCCTGCTCATCTGCTTGATAATCGCCAGCTGAGCCGCGCGACGACACCTGCCTGCTCATCTGCTTGATAATCGCCAGCTGAGCCGCGCGACACCTGCCTGCTCATCTGCTTGATAATCAGCCAGCTGAGCCGCGCGACACCTGCCTGCTCATCTGCTTGATAATCGCCAGCTGAGCGCGCGACACGACCTGCCTGCTCATCTGCTTGATAATCGCCAGCTGAGCGCGCGACACCTGCCTGCTCATCTGCTTGATAATCGCAGCAGCTGAGCCGCGCGACACCTGCCTGCTCATCTGCTTGATAATCGCCAGCTGAGCCGCCTGACACCTGCCTGCTCATCTGCTTGATAATCGCCAGCTGAGCCGCGCGACACCTGCCTGCTCATCTGCTTGATAATCGCCAGCTGAGCCGCGCGACACCTGCCTGCATCTGCTCATCTGCTTGATAATCGCCAGCTGAGCCTGCGCGACACCTGCCTGCTCATCTGCTTGATAATCGCCAGCTGAGCCGCGCGACACCTGCCTGCTCATCTGCTTGATAATCGCCAGCTGAGCCGCGACGACACCTGCCTGCTCATCTGCTTGATAATCGCCAGCTGAGCCGCGCGACACCTGCCTGCTCATCTGCTTTGATAATCGCCAGCTGAGCCCGCGACACCTGCCTGCTCATCTGCTTGATAATCGCCAGCTGAGCCGCGCTGACACCTGCCTGCTCATCTGCTTGATAATCGCCAGCTGAGCCGCGCGCGACACCTGCCTGCTCATCTGCTTGATAATCGCCAGCTGAGCCGCGCGACACCTGCCTGCTCATCTGCTTGATAATCGCCAGCTGAGCCGCGCGACACCTGCCTGCTCATCTGCTTGATAATCGCCAGCTGAGCCGCGACACCTGCCTGCTCATCTGCTTGATAATCGCCAGCTGAGAGCCGCGCGACACCTGCCTGCTCATCTGCTTGATAATCGCCAGCTGAGCCGCGCGACACCTGCCTGCTCATCTGCTTGATAATCGCCAGCTGAGCCGCGACGACACCTGCCTGCTCATCTGCTTTGATAATCGCCAGCTGAGCCGCGCGACACCTGCCTGCCTCATCTGCTTGATAATCGCCAGCTGAGCCGCGTGACACCTGCCTGCTCATCTGCTTGATAATCGCCAGCTGAGCCGCGCGACACCTGCCTGCTCATCTGCTTGATAATCGCCAGCTGAGCCGCGCGCGACACCTGCCTGCTCATCTGCTTGATAATCGCCAGCTGAGCCGCGCGACACCTGCCTGCTCATCTGCTTGATAATCGCCAGCTGAGCCGCGCGCGACACCTGCCTGCTCATCTGCTTGATAATCGCCAGCTGAGCCGCGCGACACCTGCCTGCTCATCTGCTTGATAATCGCCAGCTGAGCCGCGCGACACCTGCCTGCTCATCTGCTTGATAATCGCCAGCTGAGCCGCGCGACACCTGCCTGCTCATCTGATTGATAATCGCCAGCTGAGCCGCGCGACACCTGCCTGCTCATCTGCTTCTGATAATCGCCAGCTGAGCCGCGCGACACCTGCCTGCTCATCTGCTTGATAATCGCCAGCTGAGAGCGCGCGACACCTGCCTGCTCATCTGCTTGATAATCGCCAGCTGAGCGCGCGTGACACCTGCCTGCTCATCTGCTTTTGATAATCGCCAGCTGAGCCCGCGCGACACCTGCCTGCTCATCTGCTTGATAATCGCCAGCTGAGCCGCGCGCGCGACACCTGCCTGCTCATCTGCTTGATAATCGCCAGCTGAGCCGCGCGACACCTGCCTGCTCATCTGCTTGATAATCGCCAGCTGAGCCGCGTGACACCTGCCTGCTCATCTGCTTGATAATCGCCAGCTGAGCCGCGCGACACCTGCCTGCTCATCTGCTTGATAATCGCCAGCTGAGCCGCGCGACACCTGCCTGCTCATCTGCTTGATAATCGCCAGCTGAGCCGCGCGACACCTGCCTGCTCATCTGCTTGATAATCGCCAGCTGAGCCCGCGACGACACCTGCCTGCTCATCTGCTTGATAATCGCCAGCTGAGCCCGCGCGACACCTGCCTGCTCATCTGCTTGATAATCGCCAGCTGAGAGCCGCCGACGACACCTGCCTGCTCATCTGCTTGATAATCGCCAGCTGAGCCGCGCGACACCTGCCTGCTCATCATCTGCTTGATAATCGCCAGCTGAGCCGCGCGACACCTGCCTGCTCATCTGCTTGATAATCGCCAGCTGAGCCGCGCGACACCTGCCTGCTCATCTGCTTGATAATCGCCAGCTGAGCCGCGCGACACCTGCCTGCTCATCTGCTTGATAATCGCCAGCTGAGAGCCGCGCGACACCTGCCTGCTCATCTGCTTGATAATCGCCAGCTGAGCCGCGCGACACCTGCCTGCTCATCTGCTTGATAATCGCCAGCTGAGCCGCGCGACACCTGCCTGCTCATCTGCTTGATAATCGCCAGCTGAGCCGCGCGACACCTGCCTGCTCATCTGCTTGATAATCGCCATCTGCTTGAGCTGCCTGAGCGCGACACCACCTGCCTGCTCATCTGATCATGATAATCGCCAGCTGAGCCGCGCGACACCTGCCTGCTCATCTGCTTGATAATCGCCAGCTGAGCGCGCGACACCTGCCTGCTCATCTGCTTGATAATCGCCAGCTGAGCCGCGCGACACGACACCTGCCTGCTCATCTGCTTGATAATCGCCAGCTGAGCCCGCGACACCTGCCTGCTGCTCATCTGCTTGATAATCGCCAGCTGAGCCGCGCGACACCTGCCTGCTCATCTGCTTGATAATCGCCAGCTGAGCCGCGTGACACCTGCCTGCTCATCTGCTTGATAATCGCCAGCTGAGCCGCGACACGACACCTGCCTGCTCATCTGCTTGATAATCGCCAGCTGAGCCCGCGCGACACCTGCCTGCTCATCTGCTTTGATAATCGCCAGCTGAGCCGCGCGACACCTGCCTGCTCATCTGCTTGATAATCGCCAGCTGAGCCGCGCGACACCTGCCTGCTCATCTGCTTGATAATCGCCAGCTGAGCCGCGCTGACACCTGCCTGCTCATCTGCTTGATAATCGCCAGCTGAGCCGCGCGACACCTGCCTGCTCATCTGCTTGATAATCGCCAGCTGAGCCGCGCGCGACACCTGCCTGCTCATCTGCTTGATAATCGCCAGCTGAGCCGCGCGACACCTGCCTGCTCATCTGCTTTGATAATCGCCAGCTGAGCCGCGCGACACCTGCCTGCTCATCTGCTTGATAATCGCCAGCTGAGCCGCGCGACACCTGCCTGCTCATCTGCTTGATAATCGCCAGCTGAGCCCGCGACACCTGCCTGCTCATCTGCTTGATAATCGCCAGCTGAGCCGCGCGACACCTGCCTGCTCATCTGCTTGATAATCGCCAGCTGAGCCGCGCGACACCTGCCTGCTCATCTGCTTGATAATCGCCAGCTGAGCCGCGTGACACCTGCCTGCTCATCTGCTTGATAATCGCCAGCTGAGCCGCGCGACACCTGCCTGCTCATCTGCTTGATAATCGCCAGCTGAGCCGCGTGACACCTGCCTGCTCATCTGCTTGATGATAATCGCCAGCTGAGCTGCGCGCGACACCTGCCCTGCTCATCATCTTGATAATCGCCAGCTGAGCCGCGCGACACCTGCCTGCTCATCTGCTTGATAATCGCCAGCTGAGCGCGCGCGACACCTGCCTGCTCATCTGCTTGATAATCGCCAGCTGAGCGCGCGACACCTGCCTGCTCATCTGCTTGATAATCGCCAGCTGAGCCGCGCGACACCTGCCTGCTCATCTGCTTGATAATCGCCAGCTGAGCCGCGCGACACCTGCCTGCTCATCTGCTTGATAATCGCCAGCTGAGCCGCGCGCGACACCTGCCTGCTCATCTGCTTGATAATCGCCAGCTGAGCCGCGCGACACCTGCCTGCTCATCTGCTTGATAATCGCCAGCTGAGCCGCCGCGCGACACCTGCCTGCTCATCTGCTTGATAATCGCCAGCTGAGCCCGCGACGACACCTGCCTCTCATCTGCTTGATAATCGCCAGCTGAGCCGCGCTGACACCTGCCTGCTCATCTGCTTGATAATCGCCAGCTGAGCCGCGCGACACCGCCTGCTCATCTGCTTGATAATCGCCAGCTGAGCCGCGCGACACCACCTGCCTGCTCATCTGCTTGATAATCGCCAGCTGAGCCGCGCACGACACCTGCCTGCTCATCTGCTTGATAATCGCCAGCTGAGCCGCGACGACACCTGCCTGCTCATCTGCTTGATAATCGCCAGCTGAGCGCGCGCTGACACCTGCCTGCTCATCTGCTTGATAATCGCCAGCTGAGCCGCGCGACACCTGCCTGCTCATCTGCTTGATAATCGCCAGCTGAGAGCGCGCGACACCTGCCTGCTCATCTGCTTGATAATCGCCAGCTGAGCGCGACGCTGCCTGCCTGCTCATCTGCTTGATAATCGCCAGCTGAGCTGCGACGACACCTGCCTGCTCATCTGCTTGATAATCGCCAGCTGAGCCGCGCGACACCTGCCTGCTCATCTGCTTGATAATCGCCAGCTGAGCCGCGCGACACCTGCCTGCCTGCTCTTCATCTGCTTGATAATCGCAGCTGAGCCGCGCGACACCTGCCTGCCTGCTCATCTGCTTGATAATCGCCAGCTGAGCGCGCGACACCTGCCTGCTCATCTGCTTGATAATCGCCAGCTGAGCCGCGCGACACCTGCCTGCTCATCTTTTTGATAATCGCCAGCTGAGCCGCGCGACACCTGCCTGCTCATCTGCTTGATAATCGCCAGCTGAGCCGCGCGACCACCTGCCTGCTCATCTGCTTGATAATCGCCAGCTGAGCCGCGCGACACCTGCCTGCTCATCTGCTTGATAATCGCCAGCTGAGCCGCGACGACACCTGCCTGCTCATCTGCTTGATAATCGCCAGCTGAGCCGCGCGACACCTGCCTGCTCATCTGCTTGATAATCGCCAGCTGAGCCGCGCGACACCTGCCTGCTCATCTGCTTGATAATCGCCAGCTGAGAGCCGCGACACCTGCCTGCTCATTCATCTTGATAATCGAGCAGCTGAGCTGCGCGCGACACCTGCCTGCTCATCTGCTTGATAATCGCCAGCTGAGCCGCGGACACCTGCCTGCTCATCTGCTTGATAATCGCCAGCTGAGCCGCGCGACACCTGCCTGCTCATCTGCTTGATAATCGCCAGCTGAGCCGCGACACCTGCCTGCTCATCTGCTTGATCTGCAGCTGATAATCGCCAGCTGAGCTGATAATCGCCTGCTGCCACACCTGCCTGCTCATCTGCTTGATAATCGCCAGCTGAGCCGCGCGACACCTGCCTGCTCATCTGCTTGATAATCGCCAGCTGAGCCGCGCGACACCTGCCTGCTCATCTGCTTGATAATCGCCAGCTGAGCCGCGCGCGACACCTGCCTGCTCATCTGCTTGATAATCGCCAGCTGAGCCCCGCGCGACACCTGCCTGCTCATCTGCTTTGATATCGCCAGCAGCTGAGCGCGCGACACCTGCCTGCTCATCTGCTTGATAATCGCCAGCTGAGCCGCGCGACACCTGCCTGTTCATCTGCTTGATAATCGCCAGCTGAGCCGCGCGACACCTGCCTGCTCATCTGCTTGATAATCGCCAGCTGAGCGCGCGACACGACACCTGCCTGCTCATCTGCTTGATAATCGCCAGCTGAGCCGCTGCTTGCGACACCTGCCTGCTCATCTGCTTGATAATCGCCAGCTGAGCCGCGCGACACCTGCCTGCTCATCTGCTTGATAATCGCCAGCTGAGCGCGCGACACCTGCCTGCTCATCTGCTTGATAATCGCCAGCTGAGCGCGCGACACCTGCCTGCTCATCTGCTTGATAATCGCCAGCTGAGCTGAGCGCGACACCTGCCTGCTCATCTGCTTGATAATCGCCAGCTGAGCCGCGCGACACCTGCCTGCTCATCTGCTTGATAATCGCCAGCTGAGCGCGCGACACCTGCCTGCTCATCTGCTTGATAATCGCCAGCTGAGCCCGACGACACCTGCCTGCTCATCTGCTTGATAATCGCCAGCTGAGCCGCGCGACACCTGCCTGCTCATCTGCTTGATAATCGCCAGCTGAGCCCGCGCGACACCTGCCCTGCTCATCTGCTTGATAATCGCCAGCTGACACCTGCCTGCTCATCTGCTTGACACCTGCCTGCTCATCTGCTTGATAATCGCCAGCTGAGCCGCGCGACACCTGCCTGCTCATCTGCTTGATAATCGCCAGCTGAGCCCGCGCGACACCTGCCTGCTCATCTGCTTGATAATCGCCAGCTGAGCCCGCGCGACACCTGCCTGCTCATCTGCTTGATAATCGCCAGCTGAGCTGCGCGACACCTGCCTGCTCATCTGCTTGATAATCGCCAGCTGAGCCGCGCGACACCTGCCTGCTCATCTGCTTGATAATCGCCAGCTGAGCCGCGCGACACCTGCCTGCTCATCTGCTTGATAATCGCCAGCTGAGCCGCCGCGACACCTGCCTGCTCATCTGCTTGATAATCGCCAGCTGAGCCGCGCGACACCTGCCTGCTCATCTGCTTGATAATCGCCAGCTGAGCCGCGCGACACCTGCCTGCTCATCTGCTTGATAATCGCCAGCTGAAGAGCGCGACACCTGCCTGCTCATCTGCTTGATAATCGCCAGCTGAGCCCGCGCGACACCTGCCTGCTCATCTGCTTGATAATCGCCAGCTGAGCCGCGGCGACACCTGCCTGCTCATCTGCTTGATAATCGCCAGCTGAGCCGCGCGACACCTGCCTGCTCATCTGCTTGATAATCGCCAGCTGAGCCGCGCGACACCTGCCTGCTCATCTGCTTGATAATCGCCAGCTGAGCCGCGCGACACCTGCCTGCTCATCTGCTTGATAATCGCCAGCTGAGCCGACGCGACACCTGCCTGCTCATCTGCTTGATAATCGCCAGCTGAGCCGCGCGCGACACCTGCCTGCTCATCTGCTTGATAATCGCCAGCTGAGCCATCTGCGACACCTGCCTGCTCATCTGCTTGATAATCGCCAGCTGAGCTGCGCGACACCTGCCTGCTCATCTTGATTGATAATCGCCAGCTGAGCCGCGCTGACACCTGCCTGCTCATCTGCTTGATAATCGCCAGCTGAGCCGCGCGACACCTGCCTGCTCATCTGCTTGATAAATCGCCAGCTGAGCCGCGCGACACCTGCCTGCTCATCTGCTTGATAATCGCCAGCTGAGCCGCGCGACGACACCTGCCTGCTCATCTGCTTGATAATCGCCAGCTGAGCCGCCGCGACACCTGCCTGCTCATCTGCTTGATAATCGCCAGCTGAGCCGCGCGACACCTGCCTGCTCATCTGCTCATTGATAATCGCCAGCTGAGCCGCCGCGCGACACCTGCCTGCTCATCTGCTTGATAATCGCCAGCTGAGCCGCGCGACACCTGCCTGCTCATCTGCTTGATAATCGCCAGCTGAGCCGACACCTGACACCTGCCTGCTCATCTGCTTGATAATCGCCAGCTGAGCCGCGCGACACCTGCCTGCTCATCTGCTTGATAATCGCCAGCTGAGCCGCGCGACACCTGCCTGCTCATCTGCTTGATAATCGCCAGCTGAGCCGCGCGACACCTGCCTGCTCATCTGCTTGATAATCGCCAGCTGAGCCGCGCGACACCTGCCTGCTCATCATCTGCTTGATAATCGCCAGCTGAGCGCGCGACACCTGCCTGCTCATCTTTTTGATAATCGCCAGCTGAGCCCGCGACCTGACTGCTGCTGCTCATCTGCTTGATAATCGCCAGCTGAGCCGCGCGACACCTGCCTGCTCATCTGCTTGATCGCCAGCTGAGCTGAGCCGCGCGACACCTGCCTGCTCATCTGCTTGATAATAGCCAGCTGAGCCGCGCGACACCTGCCTGCTCATCTGCTTGATAATCGCCAGCTGAGCCGCGCGACACCTGCCTGCTCATCTGCTTGATAATCGCCAGCTGAGCCGCGCGACACCTGCCTGCTCATCTTTTTGATAATCGCCAGCTGAGCCGCGCGACACCTGCCTGCTTCATCTGCTTGATAATCGACAGCTGAGCCGCGCGACACCTGCCTGCTCATCTGCTTGATTGTCGCCAGCTGAGCCGCGCGACACCTGCCTGCTCATCTGCTTGATAATCGCCAGCTGAGCCGCGCGACACCTGCCTGCTCATCTGCTTGATAATCGCCAGCTGAGCCGCGCGACACCTGCCTGCTCATCTGCTTGATAATCGCCAGCTGAGAGCCGCGCGACACCTGCCTGCTCATCTGCTTGATAATCGCCAGCTGAGCCGCGCGACACCTGCCTGCTCATCTGCTTGATAATCGCCAGCTGAGCCGCGCGACACCTGCCTGCTCATCTGCTTGATAATCCACAGCTGAGCCGCGCGACACCTGCCTGCTCATCTGCTTGATAATCGCCAGCTGAGCCGCGCGACACCTGCCTGCTCATCTGCTTGATAATCGCCAGCTGAGCCGCGCGACACCTGCCTGCTCATCTGCTTGATAATCGCCAGCTGAGCGCGCGACACCTGCCTGCTCATCCTGCCTGCTTCATCTGCTCATTGATAATCGCCAGCTGAGCCGCGCGACACCTGCCTGCTCATCTGCTTGATAATCGCCAGCTGAGCCGCGCGACACCTGCCTGCTCATCTGCTTGATAATCGCCAGCTGAGCCGCGCGACACCTGCCTGCTCATCTGCTTGATAATCGCCAGCTGAGCCCCGCGACACCTGCCTGCTCATCTGCTTGATAATCGCCAGCTGAGCCGACACGACACCTGCCTGCTCATCTGCTTGATAATCGCCAGCTGAGCCGCGCGACACACCTGCCTGCTCATCTGCTTGATAATCGCCAGCTGAGCTGAGCCGCGACACCTGCCTGCTCATCTGCTTGATAATCGCCAGCTGAGCTGCGCGACACCTGCCTGCTCATCTGCTTGATAATCGCCAGCTGAGCCGCGCGACACCTGCCTGCTCATCTGCTTGATAATCGCCAGCTGAGCCGCGCGACACCTGCCTGCTCATCTGCTTGATAATCGCCAGCTGAGCCGCGCGACACCTGCCTGCTCATCTGCTTGATAATCGCCAGCTGAGCAGCTGCCTGACACCTGCCTGCTCATCTGCTTGATAATCGCCGCCAGCTGAGCCGCCGCGACACCTGCCTGCTCATCTGCTTGATAATCGCCAGCTGAGCCGCCGACACCTGCCTGCTCATCTGCTTGATAATCGCCAGCTGAGCCGCGCGACACCTGCCTGCTCATCTGCTTGATAAATCGCCAGCAGCTGAGCCGCGCGACACCTGCCTGCTCATCTCATTTGATAATCGCCAGCTGAGCCGCGCGACACCTGCCTGCTCATCTGCTTGATAATCGCCAGCTGAGCCGCGCGACACCTGCCTGCTCATCTGCTTGATAATCGCCAGCTGAGCCGCGACGACACCTGCCTGCTCATCTGCTTGATAATCGCCAGCTGAGCGCGCGACACCTGCCTGCTCATCTGCTTGATAATCGCCAGCTGAGCCGCGCGACACCTGCCTGCTCATCTGCTTGATAATCGCCAGCTGAGCCGCGCGACACCTGCCTGCTCATCTGCTTGATAATCGCCAGCTGAGCCGCGCGACACTGCTGCCTGCTCATCTGCTTGATAATCGCCAGCTGAGCCGCGCGACACCTGCCTGCTCATCTGCTTGATAATCGCCAGCAGAGCCGCGCGACACCTGCCTGCTCATCTGCTTGATAATCGCCAGCTGAGCCGCGCGACACCTGCCTGCTCATCTGCTTGATAATCGCCAGCTGAGCCCGCGCGACACCTGCCTGCTCATCTGCTTGATAATCGCCAGCTGAGCCGCGCGACACCTGCCTGCTCATCTGCTTGATAATGTCGCCAGCTGAGCCCGTGACACCTGCCTGCTCATCTCTGATCTGATGATGATAATCGAGCAGCTGAGCCGCGCGACACCTGCCTGCTCATCTGCTTTGATAATCGCCAGCTGAGCCGCGCGACACCTGCCTGCTCATCTGCTTGAATCGCCAGCTGAGCCGCGTGACACCTGCCTGCTCATCTGCTTGATAATCGCCAGCTGAGCTGCGCGCGACACCTGCCTGCTCATCTGCTTGATAATCGCCAGCTGAGCCGCGCGACACCTGCTCATCTGCTCATCTGCTTGATAATCGCCAGCTGCGCCGAGCTGACCTGCCTGCTCATCTGCTTGATAATCGCCAGCTGAGCCCCGCGCGACGACTGCCTGCCTGCTCATCTATTTGATTGTCTCCAGCTGAGCCGCGCGAGACCTGCCTGCTCATCTGCTTGATAATCGCCAGCTGAGCCGCGCGACACCTGCCTGCTCATCTGCTTGATAAGCCAGCCAGCTGAGCCTGCCGCGACACCTGCCTGCTCATCTGCTTGATATCATCGCCAGCTGAGCCACGGCGACACCTGCCTGCTCATCTGCTTGATAATCGCCAGCTGAGCTGCGCGACACCTGCCTGCTCATCTGCTTGATAATCGCCAGCTGAGCCGCGCGACACCTGCCTGCTCATCTGCTTGATAATCGCCAGCTGAGCCGCACGACACCTGCCTGCTCATCTGCTTGATAATCGCCAGCTGAGCCGCGCGACACCTGCCTGCTCATCTGCTTGATAATCGGCAGCTGAGCTTCGCGACAACTGCCTGCTCATCTGCTTGATAATCGCCAGCTGAGAGCGCGCGACACCTGCCTGCTCATCTTTTTGATAATCGCCGCTGAGCCGCGCGACACCTGCCTGCTCATCTGCTTGATAATCGCCAGCTGAGCCGCGCGACACCTGCCTGCTCATCTGCTTGATAATCGCCAGCTGAGCCGCGCGACACCTGCCTGCTCATCTGCTTGATATCTGCTTGAGCTGCCAGCTGAGCCGCGCGACACCTGCCTGCTCATCTGCTTGATAATCGCCAGCTGAGCCGCGCGACACCTGCCTGCTCATCTGCTTGATAATCGCCAGCTGAGCCGCGCTGCTGACACCTGCCTGCTCATCTGCTTGATAATCGCCAGCTGAGCCGCGCGACACCTGCCTGTTCATCTGCTTGATAATCGCCAGCTGAGCTGCGACACCTGCCTGCTCATCTGCTTGATAATCGCCAGCTGAGCCGCGCGACACCTGCCTGCTCATCTGCTTGATAATCGCCAGCTGAGCCGCGCGACACCTGCCTGCTCATCTGCTTGATAATCGCCAGCTGAGCCGCGCGACACCTGCCTGCTCATCTGCTTGATAATCGCCAGCAGCTGAGCCGCGCGACACCTGCCTGCTCATCTGCTTGATAATCGCCAGCTGAGCCGCGCGACACCTGCCTGCTCATCTGCTTGATAATCGCCAGCTGAGCCGCGCGACACCTGCCTGCTCATCTGCTTGATAATCGCCAGCTGAGCTGAGCGCGCGACACCTGCCTGCTCATCTGCTTGATAATCGCCAGCTGAGCCCCGCTGACACCTGCCTGCTCATCTGCTTGATAATCGCCAGCTGAGCCGCGACACACCTGCCTGCTCATCTGCTTGATAATCGCCAGCTGAGAGCGCGCGACACCTGCCTGTTCATCTGCTTGATAATCGCCAGCTGAGCCGCGCCTGCTGACACCTGCCTGCTCATCTGCTTGATAATCGCCAGCTGAGCCGCGCGACACCTGCCTGCTCATCTGCTTGATAATCGCCAGCTGAGCCGCCGCGCGACACCTGCCTGCTCATCTGCTTGATAATCGCCAGCTGAGCCGCGCGACACCTGCCTGCTCATCTGCTTGATAATCGCCAGCCAGCTGAGAGCGCGCGACACCTGCCTGCTCATCTGCTTGATAATCGCCAGCTGAGCCGCGCGACACCTGCCTGCTCATCTCATCTGCTTGATAATCGCCAGCTGAGCCGCGCGACACCTGCCTGCTCATCTGCTTGATAATCGCCAGCTGAGCCGCGTGACACCTGCCTGCTCATCTGCTTGATAATCGCCAGCTGAGCCGCGCGACACCTGCCTGCTCATCTGCTTGATAATCGCCAGCTGAGCCCCGCGACACCTGCCTGCTCATCATCTGCTTGATAATCGCCAGCTGAGCCGCGCGCGACACCTGCCTGCTCATCTGCTTGATAATCGCCAGCTGAGCCGCGCGACACCTGCCTGCTCATCTGCTTGATAATCGCCAGCTGAGCGCGCGACACCTGCCTGCTCATCTGCTTGATAATCGCCAGCTGAGCCGCGTGACACCTGCCTGCTCATCTGCTTGATAATCGCCAGCTGAGCCGCGCGACACCTGCCTGCTCATCTGCTTGATAATCGCCAGCTGAGCCGCGCGCGACACCTGCCTGCTCATCTGCTTGATAATCGCCAGCTGAGCCGCGCGACACCTGCCTGCTCATCTGCTTGATAATCGCCAGCTGAGCGCCGCGACGACACCTGCCTGCTCATCTGCTTGATAATCGCCAGCTGAGAGCCGCGACACCTGCCTGCTCATCTGCTTGATAATCGCCAGCTGAGCTGCCGCGCGACACCTGCCTGCTCATCTGCTTGATAATCGCCAGCTGAGCCGCGCGACACCTGCCTGCTCATCTGCTTGATAATCGCCAGCTGAGCCGCGCGACACCTGCCTGCTCATCTGCTTGATAATCGCCAGCTGAGCCGCGCGACACCTGCCTGCTCATCTGCTTGATAATCGCCAGCTGAGAGCGCGCGACACCTGCCTGCTCATCTGCTTGATAATCGCCAGCTGAGCCGCGCGACACCTGCCTGCTCATCTGCTTGATAATCGCCAGCTGAGCTGAGCGCGACACGACACCTGCCTGCTCATCTGCTTGATAATCGCCAGCTGAGCCGCGCGACACCTGCCTGCTCATCTGCTTGATAATCGCCAGCAGCTGAGCCGCGCGACACCTGCCTGCTCATCTGCTTGATAATCGCCAGCTGAGCCGCGCGACACCTGCCTGCTCATCTGCTTGATAATCGCCAGCTGAGCCGCGCGACACCTGCCTGCTCATCTGCTTGATAATCGCCAGCTGAGCCGCGCGACACCTGCCTGCTCATCTGCTTGATAATCGCCAGCTGAGCCGCGCGACACCTGCCTGCTCATCTGCTTGATAATCGCCAGCTGAGCCGCGCGACACCTGCCTGCTCATCTGCTTGATAATCGCCAGCTGAGCCGCGCGACACCTGCCTGCTCATCTGCTTGATAATCGCCAGCTGAGCCGCGCGACACCTGCCTGCTCATCTGCTTGATAATCGCCAGCTGAGCCGCGCGACACCTGCTGCTGCTCATCTGCTTGATAATCGCCAGCTGAGCCGCGCGACACCTGCCTGCTCATCATCTGCTTGATAATCGCCAGCTGAGCGCGCGCGACACCTGCCTGCTCATCTGCTGCTTGATAATCGCCAGCTGAGCCGCGCGACACCTGCCTGCTCATCTGCTTGATAATCGCCAGCTGAGCCGCGCGACACCTGCCTGCTCATCTGCTTGATAATCGCCAGCTGAGCCCGCGACGACACCTGCCTGCTCATCTGCTTGATAATCGCCAGCTGAGCCGCGACACCTGCCTGCTCATCTGCTTGATAATCGCCAGCTGAGCCGCGCGACACCTGCCTGCTCATCTGCTTGATAATCGCCAGCTGAGCCGCGCGACACCTGCCTGCTCATCTGCTTGATAATCGCCAGCTGAGCCGCGCGACACCTGCCTGCTCATCTGCTTGATAATCGCCAGCTGAGCCGCGCGACACACCTGCCTGCTCATCTGCTTGATAATCGCCAGCTGAGCCGCGCGACACCTGCCTGTTCATCTGCTTGATAATCGCCAGCTGAGCCGCGCGACACCTGCCTGCTCATCTGCTTGATAATCGCCAGCTGAGCCGCGCGACACCTGCCTGCTCATCTGCTTGATAATCGCCAGCCAGCTGAGCCGCGACGACACCTGCCTGCTCATCTGCTTGATAATCGCCAGCTGAGCGCGCGACACCTGCCTGCTCATCTGCTTGATAATCGCCAGCTGAGCCGCCGCGACACCTGCCTGCTCATCTGCTTGATAATCGCCAGCTGAGCCGCGCGACACCTGCCTGCTCATCTGCTTGATAATCGCCAGCTGAGCCGCGCGACACCTGCCTGCTCATCTGCTTGATAATCGCCAGCTGAGCCGCGCGACACCTGCCTGCTCATCTGCTTGATAATCGCCAGCTGAGCCGCGCGACACCTGCCTGCTCATCTGCTTGATAATCGCCAGCTGAGCCGCGCGACACCTGCCTGCTCATCTGCTTGATAATCGCCAGCTGAGCCGCGCGACACCTGCCTGCTCATCTGCTTGATAATCGCCAGCTGAGCCGCGCGCGACACCTGCCTGCTCATCTGCTTGATAATCGCCAGCTGAGCGCGCGACGACACCTGCCTGCTCATCTGCTTGATAATCGCCAGCTGAGCCGCCGCGACACCTGCCTGCTCATCTGCTTGATAATCGCCAGCTGAGCCGCGCGCGACACCTGCCTGCTCATCTGCTTGATAATCGCCAGCTGAGCCGCGCGACACCTGCCTGCTCATCTGCTTGATAATCGCCAGCTGAGCGCGACACGACACCTGCCTGCTCATCTGCTTGATAATCGCCAGCTGAGCCGCGCGACACCTGCCTGCTCATCTGCTTGATAATCGCCAGCTGAGCCGCCGCGACACCTGCCTGCTCATCTGCTTGATAATCGCCAGCTGAGCCACGCGACACCTGCCTGCTCATCTGCTTGATAATCAGCTGCCAGCTGAGCCGCGCGACACCTGCCTGCTCATCTGCTTGATAATCGCCAGCTGAGCCGCGCGACACCTGCCTGCTCATCTGCTTGATATAATCGCCAGCCAGCTGAGCCGCGCGCGACACCTGCCTGCTCATCTGCTTGATAATCGCCAGCTGAGCCGCGCGACACCTGCCTGCTCATCTGCTTGATAATCGCCAGCTGAGCCGCGCGACACCTGCCTGCTCATCTGCTTGATAATCGCCAGCTGAGCGCGCGACACCTGCCTGCTCATCTGCTTGATAATCGCCAGCTGAGCCGCGTGACACCTGCCTGCTCATCTGCTTGATAATCGCCAGCTGAGCCGCGCGACACCTGCCTGCTCATCTGCTTGATAATCGCCAGCTGAGCCGCGCGACACCTGCCTGCTCATCTGCTTGATAATCGCCAGCTGAGCCGCGCGACACCTGCCTGCTCATCTGCTTGATAATCGCCAGCTGCGCCACGCGACACCTGCCTGCTCATCTTTTTGATAATCGCCAGCTGAGCCGCGCGACACCTGCCTGCTCATCTGCTTGATAATCGCCAGCTGAGCCGCGCGACACCTGCCTGCTCATCTGCTTGATAATCGCCAGCTGAGCCGCGCGACACCTGCCTGCTCATCTGCTTGATAATCGCCAGCTGAGCCGCGCGACACCTGCCTGCTCATCTGCTTGATAATCGCCAGCTGAGCCGCGCGACACCTGCCTGCTCATCTGCTTGATAATCGCCAGCTGAGCCGCGCGACACCTGCCTGCTCATCTGCTTGATAATCGCCAGCTGAGCCGCGCGACACCTGCCTGCTCATCTGCTTGATAATCGCCAGCTGAGCCGCGCGACACCTGCCTGCTCATCTGCTTGATAATCGCCAGCTGAGAGCGAGCGACACGACACCTGCCTGCTCATCTGCTTGATAATCGCCAGCTGAGCCGCGCGACACCTGCCTGCTCATCTGCTTGATAATCGCCAGCTGAGCCGCGCGACACCTGCCTGCTCATCTGCTTGATAATCGCCAGCTGAGCCGCGCGACACCTGCCTGCTCATCTGCTTGATAATCGCCAGCTGAGCCGCGCGACACCTGCCTGCTCTCATCTGCTTGATAATCGCCAGCTGAGCCGCGACGACACCTGCCTGCTCATCTGCTTGATAATCGCCAGCTGAGCCGCCGCGACACCTGCCTGCTCATCTGCTTGATAATCGCCAGCTGAGCCGCTGACGACACCTGCCTGCTCATCTGCTTGATAATCGCCAGCTGAGCCCGCGCGACACCTGCCTGCTCATCTGCTTGATAATCGCCAGCTGAGCCGCGCGACGCGACACCTGCCTGCTCATCTGCTTGATAATCGCCAGCTGAGCCGCGCGCGACACCTGCCTGCTCATCTGCTTGATAATCGCCAGCTGAGCCGCGCGACACCTGCCTGCTCATCTGCTTTGATAATCGCCAGCTGAGAGCCGCTGACACCTGCCTGCTCATCTGCTTGATAATCGCCAGCTGAGCCGCGCGACACCTGCCTGCTCATCTGCTTGATAATCGCCAGCTGAGCCGCGCGACACCTGCCTGCTCATCATCTTTGATAATCGCCAGCTGAGCCGCGCGACCCTGCCTGCTCATCTGCTTGATAATCGCCAGCTGAGCCTGCGCTGACACCTGCCTGCTCATCTGCTTGATAATCGCCAGCTGAGAGCGCGCGACACCTGCCTGCTCATCTGCTTGATAATCGCCAGCTGAGAGCCGCGTGACACCTGCCTGCTCATCTGCTTGATAATCGCCAGCTGAGCCGCGCGACACCTGCCTGCTCATCTGCCTGATAATCGCCAGCTGAGCCGCGCACGACGACCTGCCTGCTCATCTGCTTGATAATCGCCAGCTGAGCTGAGCCCGCGACACCTGCCTGCTCATCTGCTTGATAATCGCCAGCTGAGCCGCGCGACACCTGCCTGCTCATCTGCTTGATAATCGCCAGCTGAGCCGCCGCGACACCTGCCTGCTCATCTGCTTGATAATCGCCAGCTGAGCCGACGACACCTGCCTGCTCATCTGCTTGATAATCGCCAGCTGAGCCGCGCGACACCTGCCTGCTCATCTGCTTGATAATCGCCAGCTGAGCCGCGCGACACCTGCCTGCTCATCTGCTTGATAATCGCCAGCTGAGCCGCGCGACACCTGCCTGCTCATCTGCTTGATAATCGCCAGCTGAGCCCGCGACACCTGCCTGCTCATCTGCTTGATAATCGCCAGCTGAGCCGCGCTGACACCTGCCTGCTCATCTGCTTGATAATCGCCAGCTGAGCCGCGTGACACCTGCCTGCTCATCTGCTTGATAATCGCCAGCTGAGCCGCTGCGACACCTGCCTGCTCATCTGCTTGATGATAATCGCCAGCTGAGCCGCGCGACACCTGCCTGCTCATCTGCTTGATAATCGCCAGCTGAGCCGCGCGACACCTGCCTGCTCATCTGCTTGATAATCGCCAGCTGAGCCGCGCGACACCTGCCTGCTCATCTGCTTGATAATCGCAGCAGCTGAGCCGCGCGACACCTGCCTGCTCATCTGCTTGATAATCGCCAGCTGAGCCGCGCGACACCTGCCTGCTCATCTGCTTGATAATCGCCAGCTGAGCCGCGCGACACCTGCCTGCTCATCTGCTTGATAATCGCCAGCTGAGCCGCGCGACCCTGCCTGCTCATCTGCTTGATAATCGCCAGCTGAGCCGCGCGACACCTGCCTGCTCATCTGCTTGATAATCGCCAGCTGAGCCGCGCGACACCTGCCTGCTCATCTGCTTGATAATCGCCAGCTGAGCCGCGCGACACCTGCCTGCTCATCTGCTTGATAATCGCCAGCTGAGCCGCGCGACACCTGCCTGCTCATCTGCTTGATAATCGCCAGCTGAGCCCGCGACGACACCTGCCTGTTCATCTGCTTGATAATCGCCAGCTGAGCCGCGTGACACCTGCCTGCTCATCTGCTTGATAATCGCCAGCTGAGCCGCCGCGACACCCTGCCTGCTCATCTGCTTGATAATAATCGCCAGCTGAGCCGCCGCGACACCTGCCTGCTCATCTGCTTGATAATCGCCAGCTGAGCCGCGCGACACCTGCCTGCTCATCTGCTTGATAATCGCCAGCTGAGCCGCGCGCGACACCTGCCTGCTCATCTGCTTGATAATCGCCAGCTGAGCCGCGCGACACCTGCCTGCTCATCTGCTTGATAATCGCCAGCTGAGCCGCGTGACACCTGCCTGCTCATCTGCTTGATAATCGCCAGCTGAGACGCGCGACACCTGCCTGCTCATCTGCTTGATAATCGCCAGCTGAGCCGCGCGACACCTGCCTGCTCATCTGCTTGATAATCGCCAGCTGAGAGCCGCGCGACACCTGCCTGCTCATCTGCTTGATAATCGCCAGCTGAGCCGCGCGACACCTGCCTGCTCATCTGCTTGATAATCGCCAGCTGAGCCGCGCGACACCTGCCTGCTCATCTGCTTGATAATCGCCAGCTGAGAGCCGCGCGACACCTGCCTGCTCATCTGCTTGATAATCGCCAGCTGAGCCGCGCGACACCTGCCTGCTCATCTGCTTGATAATCGCCAGCTGAGAGCCGCGACGACACCTGCCTGCTCATCTGCTTGATAATCGCCAGCTGAGCCGCGCGACACCTGCCTGCTCATCTGCTTGATAATCGCCAGCTGAGCCGCGCGACACCTGCCTGCTCATCTGCTTGATAATCGCCAGCTGAGCCCCGCGACACCTGCCTGCTCATCTTTTTGATAATCGCCAGCTGAGCCGCGCGACACCTGCCTGCTCATCTGCTTGATAATCGCCAGCTGAGCCGCGCGACACCTGCCTGCTCATCTGCTTGATAATCGCCAGCTGAGCCGCGCGCGACACCTGCCTGCTCATCTGCTTGATAATCGCCAGCTGAGCCGCGCGACACCTGCCTGCTCATCTGCTTGATAATCGCCAGCTGAGCCGCCGCGACACCTGCCTGCTCATCTGCTTGATAATCGCCAGCTGAGCCGCGCGCGACACCTGCCTGCTCATCTGCTTGATAATCGCCAGCTGAGCGCGCGACACCTGCCTGCTCATCTGCTTGATAATCGCCAGCTGAGCCGCGACACCTGCCTGCTCATCTGCTTGATAATCGCCAGCTGAGCCGCTGCGACACCTGCCTGCTCATCTGCTTGATAATCGCCAGCTGAGCCGCGCGACACCTGCCTGCTCATCTGCTTGATAATCGCCAGCTGAGCCGCGCGACACCTGCCTGCTCATCTGCTTGATAATCGCCAGCTGAGCGCGCGACACCTGCCTGCTCATCTGCTTGATAATCGCCAGCTGAGCCGCGCGACACCTGCCTGCTCATCTGCTTGATAATCGCCAGCTGAGCCCGCGCGACACCTGCCTGCTCATCTGCTTGATAATCGCCAGCTGAGCCGCGCGACACCTGCCTGCTCATCTGCTTTGATAATCGCCAGCTGAGCCGCGCGACACCTGCCTGCTCATCTGCTTGATGATAATCGCCAGCTGAGCCGCGCGACACCTGCCTGCTCATCTGCTTGATAATCGCCAGCTGAGCCGCGCGACACCTGCCTGCTCATCTGCTTGATAATCGCCAGCTGAGCCGCGCGACACCTGCCTGCTCATCTGCTTGATAATCGCCAGCTGAGCCGCGCGACACCTGCCTGCTCATCTGCTTGATAATCGCCAGCTGAGCCGCCGCGACACCTGCCTGCTCATCTGCTTGATAATCGCCAGCTGAGCCGCGCGACACCTGCCTGCTCATCTGCTTGATAATCGCCAGCTGAGCCGCGCGCGACACCTGCCTGCTCATCTGCTTGATAATCGCCAGCTGAGCCGCGCGACACCTGCCTGCTCATCTGCTTGATAATCGCCAGCTGAGCCGCGCGCGACACCTGCCTGCTCATCTGCTTGATAATCGCCAGCTGAGCCGCGCGACACCTGCCTGCTCATCTGCTTGATAATCGCCAGCTGAGCGCGCGACACCTGCCTGCTCATCTGCTTGATAATCGCCAGCTGAGCCGCGCGACACCTGCCTGCTCATCTGCTTGATAATCGCCAGCTGAGCCGCGCGACACCTGCCTGCTCATCTGCTTGATAATCGCCAGCTGAGCCGCGACGACACCTGCCTGCTCATCTGCTTGATAATCGCCAGCTGAGCCCGCGCGACACCTGCCTGCTCATCTGCTTGATAATCGCCAGCTGAGCCGCGCGACACCTGCCTGCTCATCTGCTTGATGATAATCGCCAGCTGAGCGCGCGACACCTGCCTGCTCATCTGCTTGATAATCGCCAGCTGAGCCGCGACGCGACACCTGCCTGCTCATCTGCTTGATAATCGCCAGCTGAGAGCCGCGCGACACCTGCCTGCTCATCTGCTTGATAATCGCCAGCTGAGCCGCGCGACACCTGCCTGCTCATCTGCTTGATAATCGCCAGCTGAGCGCGCGACACCTGCCTGCTCATCTGCTTGATAATCGCCAGCTGAGCCTGACACCGCGACACCTGCCTGCTCATCTGCTTGATAATCGCCAGCTGAGCGCGCGACACCTGCCTGCTCATCTGCTTGATAATCGCCAGCTGAGCCGCGCGACACCTGCCTGCTCATCTGCTTGATAATCGCCAGCTGAGCCGCGCGACACCTGCCTGCTCATCTGCTTGATAATCGCCAGCTGAGCCGCGCGACACCTGCCTGCTCATCTGCTTGATAATCGCCAGCTGAGCCGCGCGACACCTGCCTGCTCATCTGCTTGATAATCGCCAGCTGAGCCGCGCGACACCTGCCTGCTCATCTGTTTGATAATCGCCAGCTGAGCCGCGCGACACCTGCCTGCTCATCTGCTTGATAATCGCCAGCTGAGCCGCCGCGCGACACCTGCCTGCTCATCTGCTTGATAATCGCCAGCTGAGCCGCGCGACACCTGCCTGCTCATCTGCTTGATAATCGCCAGCTGAGCCGCGCGACACCTGCCTGCTCATCTGCTTGATAATCGCCAGCTGAGCCGCGCGACACCTGCCTGCTCATCTGCTTGATAATCGCCAGCTGAGCCCCGCGACACCTGCCTGCTCATCTGCTTGATAATCGCCAGCTGAGCCGCGCGACACCTGCCTGCTCATCTGCTTGATAATCGCCAGCTGAGAGCCGCGACGACACCTGCCTGCTCATCTGCTTGATAATCGCCAGCTGAGCCGCGCGACACCTGCCTGCTCATCTGCTTGATAATCGCCAGCTGAGCCGCGCGACACCTGCCTGCTCATCTGCTTGATAATCGCCAGCTGAGCCGCGCGACACCTGCCTGCTCATCTGCTTGATAATCGCCAGCTGAGCCGCCACGCGACACCTGCCTGCTCATCTGCTTGATAATCGCCAGCTGAGCCCGCGACACCTGCCTGCTCATCTGCTTGATAATCGCCAGCTGAGCCGCGCGACACCTGCCTGCTCATCTGCTTGATAATCGCCAGCTGAGCCGCGCGCGACACCTGCCTGCTCATCTGCTTGATAATCGCCAGCTGAGCCGCGCGACACCTGCCTGCTCATCTGCTTGATAATCGCCAGCTGAGCCGCGCGACACCTGCCTGCTCATCTGCTTGATAATCGCCAGCTGAGCCGCGCGACACCTGCCTGCTCATCTGCTTGATAATCGCCAGCTGAGCCCGCGACACCTGCCTGCTCATCTGCTTGATAATCGCCAGCTGAGCCGCGCGACACCTGCCTGCTCATCTGCTTGATAATCGCCAGCTGAGCCCCGCGACACCTGCCTGCTCATCTGCTTGATAATCGCCAGCTGAGCCGGCGCGACACCTGCCTGCTCATCTGCTTGATAATCGCCAGCTGAGCCCGCGCGACACCTGCCTGCTCATCTGCTTGATAATCGCCAGCTGAGCCCGCGCGACACCTGCTGCCTGCTCATCTGCTTGATAATCGCCAGCTGAGCCGCCGCGACACCTGCCTGCTCATCTGCTTGATAATCGCCAGCTGAGCCGCGCGACACCTGCCTGCTCATCTGCTTGATAATCGCCAGCTGAGCCGCCGCGACACCTGCCTGCTCATCTGCTTGATAATCGCCAGCTGAGCGCGCGACACCTGCCTGCTCATCTGCTTGATAATCGCCAGCTGAGCCGCCGCGACACCTGCCTGCTCATTCTGCTTGATAATCGCCAGCTGAGCGCGCGACACCTGCCTGCTCATCTGCTTTGATAATCGCCAGCTGAGCCGCGCGACACCTGCCTGCTCATCTGCTTGATAATCGCCAGCTGAGCCGCGCGACACCTGCCTGCTCATCTGCTTGATAATCGCCAGCTGAGCGCGCGACACCTGCCTGCTCATCTGCTTGATAATCGCCAGCTGAGCCCGCGACACCTGCCTGCTCATCTGCTTGATAATCGCCAGCTGAGCGCGCGACACCTGCCTGCTCATCTGCTTGATAATCGCCAGCTGAGCCGCGCGACACCTGCCTGCTCATCTGCTTGATAATCGCCAGCTGAGCCGCGCGACACCTGCCTGCTCATCTGCTTGATAATCGCCAGCTGAGCCGCGCGACACCTGCCTGCTCATCTGCTTGATAATCGCCAGCTGAGCCGCGCGACACCTGCCTGCTCATCTGCTTGATAATCGCCAGCTGAGCCGCCGCGACACCTGCCTGCTCATCTGCTTGATAATCGCCAGCTGAGCCGCGCGACACCTGCCTGCTCATCTGCTTGATAATCGCCAGCTGAGCCGCTGCGACACCTGCCTGCTCATCTGCTTGATAATCGCCAGCTGAGCCGCGCGACACCTGCCTGCTCATCTGCTTGATAATCGCCAGCTGAGCCGCGCGACACCTGCCTGCTCATCTGCTTGATAATCGCCAGCTGAGCCGCGCGACACCTGCCTGCTCATCTGCTTGATAATCGCCAGCTGAGCCGCGCGACACCTGCCTGCTCATCTGCTTGATAATCGCCAGCTGAGCCGCGCGACACCTGCCTGCTCATCTGCTTGATAATCGCCAGCTGAGCCGCGCGACACCTGCCTGCTCATCTGCTTGATAATCGCCAGCTGAGCCCGCGTGACACCTGCCTGCTCATCTGCTTGATAATCGCCAGCTGAGCCGCGCGACACCTGCCTGCTCATCTTGATTGATAATCGCCAGCTGAGCCGCGCGCGACACCCTGCCTGCTCATCTGCTTGATAATCGCCAGCTGAGCCCGCGCGACACCTGCCTGCTCATCTGCTTGATAATCGCCAGCTGAGCCGCGCGACACCTGCCTGCTCATCTGCTTTGATAATCGCCAGCTGAGCCGAGCCGCGACACCTGCCTGCTCATCTGCTTGATAATCGCCAGCTGAGCCGCGCGACACCTGCCTGCTCATCTGCTTTGATAATCGCCAGCTGAGCCGCCGCGACACCTGCCTGCTCATCTGCCTGATAATCGCCAGCTGAGCCGCGCGACACCTGCCTGCTCATCTGCCTGATAATCGCCAGCTGAGCCGCGCGACACCTGCCTGCTCATCTGCATGATAATCGCCAGCTGAGCCGCGCGACACCTGCCTGCTCATCTGCCTGATAATCGCCAGCTGAGCCGCGCGACACCTGCCTGCTCATCTGCCTGATACTCGCCAGCTGAGCCGCGACACCTGCCTGCTCATCTGCTTGATAATCGCCAGCTGAGCCCGGCGACACCTGCCTGCTCATCTGCTTGATAATCGCCAGCTGAGCCTCGATACTCCTGCCTGCTCATCTGCTTCATAATCTCCAGCTGAGCGCGCACCTGACACCTGCCTGCTCATCTTGATAATCGCCAGCTGAGCCGCGCGACACCTGCCTGCTCATCTGCTTGATAATCGCCAGCTGAGCCGCCGCGACACCTGCCTGCTCATCTGCCTGATAATCGCCAGCTGAGCCGCGCGACACCTGCCTGCTCATCTGCTTGATAATCGCCAGCTGAGCCTCGACACCTGCCTGCTCATCTGCTTGATAATCGCCAGCTGAGCCCGCGCGACACCTGCCTGCTCATCTGCTTGATAATCGCCAGCTGAGCCCGCGACGACACCTGCCTGCTCATCTGCTTGATAATCGCCAGCTGAGCCGCGCGACACCTGCCTGCTCATCTGCTTGATAATCGCCAGCTGAGCCGCGCGACACCTGCCTGCTCATCTGCCTGATAATCGCCAGCTGAGCCGCGCGACACCTGCCTGCTCATCTGCTTGATAATCGCCAGCTGAGCCCGCGCGACACCTGCCTGCTCATCTGCTTGATAATCGCCAGCTGAGCCGCGCGACACCTGCCTGCTCATCTGCTTGATAATCGCCAGCTGAGCCGCGCGACACCTGCCTGCTCATCTGCTTGATAATCGCCAGCTGAGCCGCGCGACACCTGCCTGCTCATCTGCTTGATAATCGCCAGCTGAGCCGCGCGACACCTGCCTGCTCATCTGCTTGATAATCGCCAGCTGAGCCGCGCGACACCTGCCTGCTCATCTGCTTGATAATCGCCAGCTGAGCCGCGCGACACCTGCCTGCTCATCTGCTTGATAATCGCCAGCTGAGCCGCGCGACACCTGCCTGCTCATCTGCTTGATAATCGCCAGCTGAGCCGCGCGCGACACCTGCCTGCTCATCTGCTTGATAATCGCCAGCTGAGCCGCGCGACACCTGCCTGCTCATCTGCTTGATAATCGCCAGCTGAGCCGCGCGACACCTGCCTGCTCATCTGCTTGATAATCGCCAGCTGAGCCCGCGCGACACCTGCCTGCTCATCTGCTTGATAATCGCCAGCTGAGCCGCGACACCTGCCCTGCTCATCTGCTTGATAATCGCCAGCTGAGCCGCGCGACACCTGCCTGCTCATCTGCTTTGATAATCGCCAGCTGAGCCGCGCGACACCTGCCTGCTCATCTGCTTGATAATCGCCAGCTGAGCCGCGCGACACCTGCCTGCTCATCTGCTTGATAATCGCCAGCTGAGCCGCGCGACACCTGCCTGCTCATCTGCTTGATAATCGCCAGCTGAGCCCGTGACACCTGCCTGCTCATCTGCTTGATAATCGCCAGCTGAGCCGTGCGACACCTGCCTGCTCATCTGCTTGATAATCGCCAGCTGAGCCGCCGCGACACCTGCCTGCTCATCTGCTTGATAATCGCCAGCTGAGAGCGCGACACCTGCCTGCTCATCTGCTTGATAATCGCCAGCTGAGCCGCGCGACACCTGCCTGCTCATCTGCTTGATAATCGCCAGCTGAGCCCCGCGCGACACCTGCCTGCTCATCTGCTTGATAATCGCCAGCTGAGCCGCGCGACACCTGCCTGCTCATCTGCTTGATAATCGCCAGCTGAGCCGCGCGACACCTGCCTGCTCATCTGCTTGATAATCGCCAGCTGAGCCGCGACACCTGCCTGCTCATCTGCTTGATAATCGCCAGCTGAGCCCGCGACACCTGCCTGCTCATCTGCTTGATAATCGCCAGCTGAGGCGCTGACGACACCTGCCTGCTCATCTGCTTGATAATCGCCAGCTGAGCCGCGCGACACCTGCCTGCTCATCTGCTTGATAATCGCCAGCTGAGCCGCGCGACACCTGCCTGCTCATCTGCTTGATAATCGCCAGCTGAGCCGCGCGACACCTGCCTGCTCATCTGCTTGATAATCGCCAGCTGAGCCCGCCGCGACACCTGCCTGCTCATCTGCTTGATAATCGCCAGCTGAGCCGCGCGACACCTGCCTGCTCATCTGCTTGATAATCGCCAGCTGAGCCGCGACACCTGCCTGCTCATCTGCTTGATAATCGCCAGCTGAGCCGCCGCGACACCTGCCTGCTCATCTGCTTGATAATCGCCAGCTGAGCCGCTGACACCTGCCTGCTCATCTGCTTGATAATCGCCAGCTGAGCCCGCGACACCTGCCTGCTCATCTGCTTGATAATCGCCAGCTGCCCGCGCGACACCTGCCTGCTCATCTGCTTGATAATCGCCAGCTGAGCCAGCGCGACACCTGCCTGCTCATCTGCTTGATAATCGCCAGCTGAGCCGCGCGACACCTGCCTGCTCATCTGCTTGATAATCGCCAGCTGAGCCGAGCGCGACACCTGCCTGCTCATCTGCTTGATAATCGCCAGCTGAGCCGCGCGACACCTGCCTGCTCATCTGCTTGATAATCGCCAGCTGAGCCGCGCGACACCTGCCTGCTCATCTGCTTGATAATCGCCAGCTGAGCCTCGCGACACCTGCCTGCTCATCTGCTTGATAATCGCCAGCTGAGCCGCGCGACACCTGCCTGCTCATCTGCTTGATAATCGCCAGCTGAGCCCGCGACACCTGCCTGCTCATCTGCTTGATAATCGCCAGCTGAGCCACGCGACACCTGCCTGCTCATCTGTTTGATAATCGCCAGCTGAGCCGCGGGACACCTGCCTGCTCATCTGCTTGATAATCGCCAGCTGAGCCGCGCGACACCTGCCTGCTCATCTGCTTGATAATCGCCAGCTGAGCCGCGCGACACCTGCCTGCTCATCTGCTTGATAATCGCCAGCTGAGCCGGCGACACCTGCCTGCTCATCTGCTTGATAATCGCCAGCTGAGCCTCGATACTCCTGCCTGCTCATCTGCTTGATAATCGCCAGCTGAGCCACGCGACACCTGCCTGCTCATCTGCTTGATAATCGCCAGCTGAGCCCGCGACACCTGCCTGCTCATCTGCTTGATAATCGCCAGCTGAGCCCCGCGACACCTGCCTGCTCATCTGCTTGATAATCGCCAGCTGAGCCACGCGACACCTGCCTGCTCATCTGCTTGATAATCGCCAGCTGAGCGCCAGCTGACACCTGCCTGCTCATCTGCTTGATAATCGCCAGCTGAGCCGCGCGACACCTGCCTGCTCATCTGCTTGATAATCGCCAGCTGAGCCACGCGACACCTGCCTGCTCATCTGCTTGATAATCGCCAGCTGAGCCGCGCGACACCTGCCTGCTCATCTGCTTGATAATCGCCAGCTGAGCCGCGCGACACCTGCCTGCTCATCTGCTTGATAATCGCCAGCTGAGCCCGCGCGACACCTGCCTGCTCATCTGCTTGATAATCGCCAGCTGAGCCCCGCGACACCTGCCTGCTCATCTGCTTGATAATCGCCAGCTGAGCCCCGCGACACCTGCCTGCTCATCTGCTTGATAATCGCCAGCTGAGCCGCGCGACACCTGCCTGCTCATCTGCTTGATAATCGCCAGCTGAGCCGCGCGACACCTGCCTGCTCATCTGCTTGATAATCGCCAGCTGAGCCCGCGACACCTGCCTGCTCATCTGCTTGATAATCGCCAGCTGAGCCCCGCGACACCTGCCTGCTCATCTGCTTGATAATCGCCAGCTGAGCCGCGCGACACCTGCCTGCTCATCTGCTTGATAATCGCCAGCTGAGCAGCGCGACACCTGCCTGCTCATCTGCTTGATAATCGCCAGCTGAGCCGCGCGACACCTGCCTGCTCATCTGCTTGATAATCGCCAGCTGAGCCGCGCGACACCTGCCTGCTCATCTGCTTGATAATCGCCAGCTGAGCCACGCGACACCTGCCTGCTCATCTGCTTGATAATCGCCAGCTGAGCCGCGCGACACCTGCCTGCTCATCTGCTTGATAATCGCCAGCTGAGCCGCCATCGACACCTGCCTGCTCATCTGCTTGATAATCGCCAGCTGAGCCGCGCGCGACACCTGCCTGCTCATCTGCTTGATAATCGCCAGCTGAGCCCGCGCGACACCTGCCTGCTCATCTGCTTGATAATCGCCAGCTGAGCCCCGCGACACCTGCCTGCTCATCTGCTTGATAATCGCCAGCTGAGCCGCGCGACACCTGCCTGCTCATCTGCTTGATAATCGCCAGCTGAGCCCACGCGACACCTGCCCGCTCATCTGCTTGATAATCGCCAGCTGAGCCGCGCGACACCTGCCTGCTCATCTGCTTGATAATCGCCAGCTGAGCCACGCGACACCTGCCTGCTCATCTGCTTGATAATCGCCAGCTGAGCCACGCGACACCTGCCTGCTCATCTGCTTGATAATCGCCAGCTGAGCCCGCGACACCTACCTGCCTGCTCATCTGCTTGATAATCGCCAGCTGAGCCCGCGCGACACCTGCCTGCTCATCTGCTTGATAATCGCCAGCTGAGCCGCGCGACACCTGCCTGCTCATCTGCTTGATAATCGCCAGCTGAGCCCCGCGTGACACCTGCCCGCTCATCTGCTTGATAATCGCCAGCTGAGCCCGCGACACCTGCCTGCTCATCTGCTTGATAATCGCCAGCTGAGCCCCGCGACACCTGCCTGCTCATCTGCTTGATAATCGCCAGCTGAGCCCCGCGACACCTGCCTGCTCATCTGCTTGATAATCGCCAGCTGAGCCCCGACACCTGCCCGCTCATCTGCTTGATAATCGCCAGCTGAGCCCGCGACACCTGCCTGCTCATCTGCTTGATAATCGCCAGCTGAGCCCACGCGACACCTGCCTGCGCTCATCTGCTTGATAATCGCCAGCTGAGCCACGCGACACCTGCCTGCTCATCTGCTTGATAATCGCCAGCTGAGCCACGACACCTGCCTGCTCATCTGCTTGAAAATCGCCAGCTGAGCCCACGACACCTGCCTGCTCATCTGTTTGATAATCGCCAGCTGAGCCACGGACACCTGCCTGCCGCTCATCTGCTTGATATACGCCAGCTGAGCCGCGCGACACCTGCCCGCTCATCTGCTTGATAATCGCCAGCTGAGCCGCGCGACACCGGCTTGCTCACCTGCTTGATAATCGCCAGCTGAGCCCCGGGACACCTGCCCGCTCATCTGCTTGAAAATCGCCAGATGAGCCTTGCGACACCTGCCCTCTCATCTGCTTGATAATCGCCAGATGAGCTTCGCGACACCTGCCCAGGCATCTGCTTGATAATCGCCATCTAAGCCCCGTGACACCTGCCCGCTGATCTGCGTGATAATCGCCAGCTGAGCCCCATGACACCTGCCCGCTCATCTGCTTGATAATCGCCAGCTGAGCCACGCCACACCTGCCTGCTCATCTGCTTGATAATCGCCAGATGAGCAGCGCGACACCTGCCCGCTCATCTGCTTGATAATCGCCAGCTGAGCCACGCGACACCTGCCTGCTCATCTGCTTGATAATCGCCAGCTGAGCCACACGACACCTGCCCTCTCATCTGCTTGATAATCGCCATGTGAGCCACGCGACACATACTTGCTCATCTGCTTGATAATCGCCAGCTGAGCCGCGCCACACCTGCCCGCTCATCTGCTTGATATTCGCCAGCTGAGCCCCGGGACACCTGCCCACTCATCTGCTTGATAATCGAAAGTTGAGCCCCGCGACACCTGCCCGCTCATCTGCTTGATAATCGCCATATGAGCAGCGCCGACACCTGCCAGCTCATCTGCTAGATAATCGCCAGCTGAACCCCGAGAAACCTGCCCGCTCATGTGCTTGATAATCGCCAGCTGAGCGACACGACACCTGCTGCTCATCTGCTTCATAAGCGCCAGCTGAGCCCCGTGACACCTTCCCGCTCATCTGCTTGATAATCGTCAGCTGAGCCTCCCGACACCTGCTAGCTCATCTGCTTGAAAATCGCCAGCTGAGCCTCCGGATACCTGCCCGCTCATCTGCTTGACAATCGCCAGCTGAGCCTCCGGATACCTGCCCGCTCATCTGCTTGATAATCGGCAGCTCAGCCTCGCGACACCTGCCCGTTCATCTGCTTGATAATCGCCAGCTGAGCCTCCCGATACCTGCCCGCTCATCTGCTTGATAATCGGCAGCTGAGCCCCGCGAAACCTGGCCGCTCATCTGCTTGATAATCGCCAGCTGAGCCTCGCGACACCTGCCCGCTCATCTGCTTGATAATCGTCAGATGAGCAGCGCCACACGTGCCCGCTCAACTGCTTGATAATCGCCAGCTGAGCCCCCGGCACCTGCCCTCTCATCTGTTTGATAATCGCCAGCTGAGCCACGGGAACCTACTTGCTCATCTGCTTGATAATCGCCAGCTGAGCCGCGCGACACCTGCCCGCTCATCTGCTTGATAATCGCCAGCTGAGCCGCGCGACACCGCCTTGCTCACCTGCTTGATAGTCGCCAGATGAGCCCCGCGACACCTGCCCGCTCATCTGCTTGATAATCGCCAGCTGAGCCGCGCCACACCTGCCCGCTCATCTGCTTGATAATCGCCAGATGAGCCACGCGACACCTGCCCTCTCATCTGCTTGATAATCGCCAGATGAGCTCCGAGACACCTGCCCACGCATCTGCTTGATAATCGCCAGCTGAGCCGAGTGACACCTGTCCGCTCATCTGCTAGATAATCGCCAGCTGACACACGCGGCACCTGCATGCTCATCTGCTTGATAATCGCCAGATGAGCAGCGACACACGTGCCCGCTCATCTGCTTGACAATCGCCAGCTGAGCCACGCGACACCTGCCCGCTCATCTGCTTGATAATCGCCAGCTGAGCCGCACGGCACCTGCCCGCTCATCTGCTTGATAATCGCCAGATGAGCCACACGACACCTGCCCGCTCATCTGCTTGATAATCGCCAGCTGAGCCGCGTGACACCTGCCCGCTCATCTGCTTGATAATCGCCAGCTGAGCCACGGGACACCTGCTTGCTCATCTGCTTGATAATCGCCAGCTGAGCCGCGCGACACCTGCCCGCTCATCTGCTTGATAATCGCCAGCTGAGCCGCGCGACACCGCCTTGCTCACCTGCTTGATAGTCGCCAGATGAGCCCCGCGACACCTGCCCGCTCATCTGCTTGATAATCGCCAGCTGAGCCGCGCGACACCTGCCCGCTCATCTGCTTGATAATCGCCAGATGAGCCACGCGACACCTGCCCTCTCATCTGCTTGATAATCGCCAGATGAGCTCCGAGACACCTGCCCGCTCATCTGCTTGATAATCGCCATCTGAGCCCCGTGACACCTGCCCGCTCATCTGCTTGATAATCGCCAGCTGAGCCACGCGACACCTGCCCGCTCATCTGCTTGATAATCGCCAGCTGAGCCACACGACACCTGCCCGCTCATCTGCTTGATAATCGCCTGCTGAGCCACACGACACCTGCCCTCTCATCTGCTTGAAAATCGCCAGCTGAGCCACGCGACACCTGCCCACTCATCTGCTTGATAATCACCAGCTGAGCCGCACGACACATGCCCGCTCATCTGCTTGATAATCGCCTGCTGAGCCACACGACACCTACCCTCTCATCTGCTTGAAAATCGCCAGCTGAGCCACGCGACACCTGCCCGCTCATCTGCTTGAAAATCGCCAGCTGATCCACGCGACACCTGCCCGCTCATCTGCTTGAAAATCGCCAGCTGAGCCACGCGACACCTGCCCTCTCATCTGCTTGATAATCGCCAGCTGAGCCACGCGACACCTGCCCGCTCATCTGCTTGATAATCGCCAGCTGAGCCGTGAGACACCTGCCCTCTCATCTGAATGATAATCGGCAGTTGAGCCACGCGACTCCTTCCCGCTCATCAGCTTGATAATCGCCAGCTGAGCCACGGAACACCTGCCCGCTCATCTGCTTGATAATCGGCAGCTGAGCCACACGACACCTGCCCTCTCATCTGTTTGATAATCGCCAGCTGAGCCACGGGACACCTACTTGCTCATCTGCTTGATAATCGCCAGCTGAGCCGCGCGACACCTGCCCGCTCATCTGCTTGATAATCGCCAGCTGAGCCGCGCGACACTGCCTTGCTCACCTGCTTGATAGTCGCCAGATGAGCCCCGCGACACCTGCCCGCTCATCTGCTTGATAATCGCCAGCTGAGTCGCGCGACACCTGCCCGCTCATCTGCTTGATAATCGCCAGATGAGCCACGCGACACCTGCCCTCTCATCTGCTTGATAATCGCCAGATGAGCTCCGCGACACCTGCCCAGACATCTGCTTGATAATCGCCATCTGAGCCCCGTGACACCTGCCGCTCATCTGCTTGATAATCGCCAGCTGAGCCCCGTGACACCTGCCCGCTCATCTGCTTGATAATCGCCAGCTGAGCCACGCGGCACCTGCCCGCTCATCTGCTTGATAATCGCCAGATGAGCAGCGACACACGTGCCCACTCATCTGCTTGATAATCGCCAGCTGAGCCCCGCGACACCTGCCCGCTCATCGGCTTGATAATCGAAAGCTGAACCCCGCGACACCTGCCCGCTCATCTGCTTGATAATCGCCAGATGAGCAGCGCCACACGTGCCAGCTTATCTGCTAGATAATCGCCAGCTGAACCCCGAGAAACCTGCCCGCTCATGTGCTTGATAATCGCCAGCTGAGCGACACGACACTTGCTGCTCATCTGCTTGATAATCGCCAGCTGAGCCCCGCGACACCTGCCCACTCATCTGCTTGATAATCGCCAGCTGAGCCGTGCGACATCTTCCCGATCATCTGCTTGATAATCGCCAGCTGAGCCCCCCGACACCTGCCCGTTCATTTGCTTGATAATCGCCAGCTGAGCCACGCGACACCTACCCGCTCATCTGCTTGATAATCGCCAGCTGAGCCGCACGACACCTGCCTGCTCATCTGCTTGATAATCGCCTGCTGAGCCACACGACACCTGCCCGCTCATCTGCTTGATAATCGCCAGCTGATCCATGCGACACCTGCCCGCTCATCTGCTTGATAATCGCCAGCTGAGCCACCTGCCCGTTCATCTGCGACACCTGCCCGCTCATCTGCTTGATAATCGCCAGCTGAGCCACGCGACACCTGCCCGCTCATCTGCTTGATAATCGCCAGATGAGCCGCGACGACACCTGCCCGCTCATCTGCTTGATAATCGCCAGCTGAGCCCCGCGACACACCTGCCCGCTCATCTGCTTGATAATCGCCAGCTGAGCCACGCGACACCTGCCCGCTCATCTGCTTGATAATCGCCAGCTGAGCCACGCGACACCTGCCCGCTCATCTGCTTGATAATCGCCAGCTGAGCCACACGACACCTGCCCGCTCATCTGCTTGAAAATCGCCAGCTGAGCCACGCGACACCTGCCCGCTCATCTGCTTGATAATCGCCAGCTGAGCGACACCTGCCCGCTCATCTGCTTGATAATCGCCAGCTGAGCCCTGCCCGCTCATCTGCTTGATAATCGCCAGCTGAGCCACGCGACACCTGCCCGCTCATCTGCTTGATAATCGCCAGCTGAGCCACGCGACACCTGCCCGCTCATCTGCTTGATAATCGCCAGCTGAGCCACGCGACACCTGCCCGCTCATCTGCTTGATAATCGCCAGCTGAGCCGCACGACACCTGCCCGCTCATCTGCTTGAAAATCGCCAGCTGAGCCGCACGGCACCTGCCCGCTCATCTGCTTGAAAATCGCCAGCTGAGCCACGCGACACCTGCCCGCTCATCTGCTTGATAATCGCCAGCTGAGCCACGCGACACCTGCCCGCTCATCTGCTTGATAATCGCCAGCTGAGCCACGCGACACCTGCCCGCTCATCTGCTTGATAATCGCCAGCTGAGCCACGAGACACCTGCCCGCTCATCTGCTTGATAATCGCCAGCTGAGCCACGCGACACCTGCCCGCTCATCTGCTTGATAATCGCCAGCTGAGCCACGCAACACCTGCCCGCTCATCTGCTTGATAATCGCCAGCTGAGCCACACGACACCTGCCCGCTCATCTGCTTGATAATCGCCAGCTGAGCCACGCGACACCTGCTTGCTCATCTGCTTGATAATCGCCAGCTGAGCCACGCGACACCTGCCCGCTCATCTGCTTGATAATCGCCAGCTGAGCCGCGCGACACCTGCCCGCTCATCTGCTTGATAATCGCCAGCTGAGCCGCGCGACACCTGCCCGCTCATCTGCTTGATAATCGCCAGCTGAGCCAGCGCGACACCTGCCCGCTCATCTGCTTGATAATCGCCAGCTGAGCCCCGACACCTGCCCGCTCATCTGCTTGATAATCGCCAGCTGAGCCACAACACGACACCTGCCTGCTCATCTGCTTGATAATCGCCAGCTGAGCCCCGCGACACCTGCCCGCCGCTCATCTGCTTGATAATCGCCAGCTGAGCCGCGCGACACCTGCCCGCTCATCTGCTTGATAATCGCCAGCTGAGCCCCGACACCTGCCCGCTCATCTGCTTGATAATCGCCAGCTGAGCCCCGCGACACCTGCCCGCTCATCTGCTTGATAATCGCCAGCTGAGCCACGCCAGCGACACCTGCCCGCTCATCTGCTTGATAATCGCCAGCTGAGCCACACGACACCTGCCCGCTCATCTGCTTGATAATCGCCAGCTGAGCCACACGACACCTGCCCGCTCATCTGCTTGATAATCGCCAGCTGAGCCATGCGACACCTGCCCGCTCATCTGCTTGATAATCGCCAGCTGAGCCGCACGACACCTGCCCGCTCATCTGCTTGATAATCGCCAGCTGAGCCACGCGACACCTGCCCGCTCATCTGCTTGATAATCGCCAGCTGAGCCCCGCGACACCTGCCCGCTCATCTGCTTGATAATCGCCAGCTGAGCGCGACACCTGCCCGCTCATCTGCTTGATAATCGCCAGCTGACCACGACACCTGCCCGCTCATCTGCTTGATAATCGCCAGCTGAGCCCACGACACCTGCCCGCTCATCTGCTTGATAATCGCCAGCTGAGCCACGCGACACCTGCCCGCTCATCTGCTTGATAATCGCCAGCTGAGCCGCGACACCTGCCCGCTCATCTGCTTTGATAATCGCCAGCTGAGCCCCGCGACACCTGCCCGCTCATCTGCTTGATAATCGCCAGCTGAGCCGCCGACACCTGCCCGCTCATCTGCTTGATAATCGCCAGCTGAGCCGCCACACACCTGCCCGCTCATCTGCTTGATAATCGCCACCTGAGCCACGCGACACCTGCCCGCTCATCTGCTTGATAATCGCCAGCTGAGCACGACACCTGCCCTCTCATCTGCTTG
>NW_027219916.1:0-25666 GCF_027580195.1 Bos mutus
TCGCCAGCTGGGCGCGCAGGATTCATGCCTGCTCAGCTGTGATGCCAGCTGGGCGCAGGATTCATGCCTGCTCATCTGCGATAATCAGCAGCGCAGCAAGCCCATGATTTCATTGCTGCTCATCTCACCTGATCGCGGCGCAGCCCGTGGCAGCCTGCTGATTCAGTGCCTGCTCAGCTGTGATAATCGCCAGCTGGGAGGATTCATGCCTGCTCAGCTGTGATAATCGCCAGCTGGGCACAGGATTCATGCCTGCTCATCTGCCTGATAATCGCCAGCTGGGCGCATGATTCATGCCTGCTCAGCTGTGATAATCGCCAGCTGGGCGGCAGGGATTCATGCCTGCTCATCTGCTTGATAATCGCCAGCTGGGGCGGGATTCATGCCTGCTCATCTGCTTGATAATCGCCAGCTGGGCCGCGGGATTCATGCCTGCTCAGCTGTGATAATCACCAGCTGGGCGCGCAGGATTCATGCCTTCTCAGCTGCTTGATTCTTGCCTGCTGGGCACATGATTCATGCCTGCTCATCTGTTTGATAATCGCCATGATCAGCTGGGTCACCAGGATTCATGCCTGCTCATCTGCGTGATCAATGCCAGCTGGGTTGCGGGATTCATGCCTGCTCATCTGCTTGATAATCGCCAGCTGGGCGCGCAGGATTCATGCCTGCTCATCTGCTTGATAATCGCCAGCTGGGCGCAGGATTCATGCCTGCTCAGCTGTGATAATCGCCAGCTGGGCACAGGATTCATGCCTGCTCATCTGCTTGATAATCGCCAGCTGGGCGCAGGATTCATGCCTGCTCATCTGCTTGATAATCGCCAGCTGGGCGCGTGATTCATGCCTGCTCATCTGCTTGATAATCGCCAGCTGGGCGCGATTCATGCCTGCTCATCTGTGATAATCGCCAGCTGGGCGCAGGATTCATGCCTGCTCAGCTGTGATAATCGCCAGCTGGGCGCGCATGATTCATGCCTGCTCATCTGTGATAATCGCCAGCTGGGCGCAGGATTCATGCCTGCTCAGCTGCTTGATAATCGCCAGCTGGGCGCGCATGATTCATGCCTGCTCATCTGCTTGATAATCGCCAGCTGGGCGCGGGATTCATGCCTGCTCATCTGCTTGATAATCGCCAGCTGGGCGCAGGATTCATGCCTGCTCATCTGCTTGATAATCGCCAGCTGGGCGCATGATTCATGCCTGCTCATCTGCTTGATAATCGCCAGCTGGGCCGCATGATTCATGCCTGCTCGGCTGCTTGATAATCGCCAGCTGGGCGCCCAGGATTCATGCCTGCTCAGCTGCTTGATAATCGCCAGCTGGGCGCCTGATTCATGCCTGCTCATCTGTGATAATCGCCAGCTGGGATGATTCATGATTGATTCATGCCTGCTCAGCTGTGATAATCGCCTGCTGGGCGCATGATTCATGCCATGTGCTGTGATAATTGCCAGCTGGGCACAGGATTCATGCCTGCTCATCTGCTTGATAATCGCCAGCTGGGCAGGATTCATGCCTGCTCAGCTGCTTGATAATCGCCAGCTGGGGCGCAGGATTCATGCCTGCTCATCTGTGATAATCGCCAGCTGGGCG
This sequence comes from Bos mutus, assembly GCF_027580195.1. Classification (NCBI taxonomy): domain Eukaryota; kingdom Metazoa; phylum Chordata; class Mammalia; order Artiodactyla; family Bovidae; genus Bos; species Bos mutus. The sequence goes on from NW_027219916.1 coordinate 1,596, forward strand.
CCCAGGATTCATGCCTGCTCATCTGCCGTGATAAGTGCCAGCTGGGCGCAGGATTCATGCCTGCTCAGCTGCTTGATAATCGCCAGCTGGGGCGCAGGATTCATGCCTGCTCATCTGTGATAATCGCCAGCTGGGCGCGGGATTCATGCCTGCTCATCTGCTTGATAATCGCCAGCTGGGGCGCAGGATTCATGCCTGCTCATCTGTGATAATCGCCAGCTGGGCGCGCAGGATTCATGCCTGCTCATCTGCTTGATAATCGCCTGCTGCCAGCTGGGCGCATGATTCATGCCTGCTCATCTGCTTGATAATCGCCAGCTGGGCGCAGGATTCATGCCTGCTCATCTGTGATAATCGCCAGCTGGGCGCAGGATTCATGCCTGCTCATCTGCTTGATAATCGCCAGCTGGGCCGCAGGATTCATGCCTGCTCATCTGCTTGATAATCGCCAGCTGGGCGCATGATTCATGCCTGCTCATCTGCTTGATAATGCGCCAGCTGGGGCGCAGGATTCATGCCTGCTCAGCTGCTTGATAATCGCCAGCTGGGCGCGCATGATTCATGCCTGCTCATCTGCTTGATTCTTGCCAGCTGCCAGCTGGGCTGCTGGATTCAGCCTGCTCATTAGCGCCTGCTCATCTGATAATCGCCAGCTGGGCGCAGGATTCATGCCTGCTCATCTGTGATAATCGCCAGCTGGGGCGCATGATTCATGCCTGCTCATCTGTGATAATCGCCAGCTGGGCGCAGGATTCATGCCTGCTCATCTGCTTGATAATCCCCAGCTGGGCGCCCAGGATTCATGCCTGCTCATCTGCTTGATAATCGCCAGCTGGGCGCGGATTCATGCCTGCTCATCTGTGATAATCGCCAGCTGGGGCGCAGGATTCATGCCTGCTCATCTGTGATAATCGCCAGCTGGGGCGCAGGATTCATGCCTGCTCATCTGCTTGATTCTTGCCTGCTGGGCGCATGATTCATGCCTGCTCATCTGTGATAAGCGCCAGCTGGGCTGCAGCATTCGCGCCTGCTCATCTGCCTGATCATGCGCCTCTCAGGTCACCTGATGCCTGATCGGCAGCTGCGTGATCAGTGCCTGCTGCAGTCAGCTGGGCGGATTCATGCCTGCTCGGCTGCTTGATAATCGCCAGCTGGGCGCCAGGATTCATGCCTGCTCATCTGCTTGATAATCGCCAGCTGGGCGCAGGATTCATGCCTGCTCATCTGCTGTGATAATCGCCAGCTGGGCACAGGATTCATGCCTGCTCATCTGCTGATGATAATCGCCAGCTGGGCGCGCATGATTCATGCCTGCTCATCTGTGATAATCGCCAGCTGGGCGCAGGATTCATGCCTGCTCATCTGTGATAATCGCCAGCTGGCGCGCAGGATTCATGCCTGCTCATCTGCTTGATAATCGCCAGCTGGGCGCGGGATTCATGCCTGCTCATCTGCTTGATAATCGCCAGCTGGGCCGCAGGATTCATGCCTGCTCAGCTGCTTGATTCTTGCCTGCTGGGCACATGATTCATCCGTGCTCAGCTCCTGATCAGCACCAGCTGGTCACATGATTCAGCGCCTCTCAGTCACCTGATAATCGCCAGCTGCAGTTCATGCCTGCTCATCGTGATCAGTGCCAGCTGGTTACTGCTCAGGATTCAGCGCCTGCTCAGCTGCTTGATAATCGCCAGCTGGGCCGCAGGATTCATGCCTGCTCATCTGCTTGATAATCGCCAGCTGGGCGCGCAGGATTCATGCCTGCTCTGCTGTGATATAATCGCCAGCTGGGCGCAGGATTCATGCCTGCTCATCTGCTTGATAATCGCCAGCTGGGCGCATGATTCATGCCTGCTCATCTGCTTGATAATCGCCAGCTGGGGCGCAGGATTCATGCCTGCTCATCTGTGATAATCGCCAGCTGGGCGCGGATTCATGCCTGCTCAGCTGTGATTCTTGCCTGCTGGGCGCATGATTCATGCCTGCTCATCCTGATAATCGCCAGCTGGGCGCATGATTCGCCTGCCTGCTCATCTGCTTGATGATCAGTGCCTGCTGCGCGCATGATTCAGCGCCTGCTCAGCTGCTTGATAATCGCCAGCTGGGCGCGGGATTCATGCCTGCTCATCTGTGATAATCGCCAGCTGGGCGCGCAGGATTCATGCCTGCTCATCTGCTTGATAATCGCCAGCTGGGGCGCAGGATTCATGCCTGCTCATCTGCTTGATAATCGCCAGCTGGGCGCGGGATTCATGCCTGCTCATCTGCTTGATAATCGCCAGCTGGGGCGCAGGATTCATGCCTGCTCATCTGCTTGATAATCGCCTGCTGGGCACATGATTCATGCCTGCTCATCCTGATCGCCAGCTGCCTGCAGGATTCATGCCTGCTCAGCTGCTTGATAATCGCCAGCTGGGATCAGGATTCATGCCTGCTCATCTGTGATAATCGCCAGCTGGGCGCGCAGGATTCATGCCTGCTCATCTGCTTGATAATCGCCAGCTGGGGCGCAGGATTCATGCCTGCTCATCTGCTTGATAATCGCCAGCTGGGCGCAGGATTCATGCCTGCTCATCTGCTTGATAATCGCCAGCTGGGCAGGATTCATGCCTGCTCATCTGCTTGATAAATCGCAGCTGGGCGCACCTGATTCATGCCTGCTCAGCTGCGTGATAATGCCAGCTGGGCGCGGGATTCATGCCTGCTCAGCTGCTTGATAATCGCCAGCTGGGCGCAGGATTCATGCCTGCTCATCTGCTTGATAATCGCCAGCTGGGCGCATGATTCATGCCTGCTCATCTGTGATAATCGCCAGCTGGGCGCATGATTCATGCCTGCTCATCTGCTTGATAATTGTCAGCTGGGCCGCAGGATTCATGCCTTCTCAGCTGCTTGATAATCGCCAGCTGGGCGCAGGATTCATGCCTGCTCATCTGCTTGATAATCGCCAGCTGGGCGCGGAGGATTCATGCCTGCTCATCTGTGTGATCGTGCCAGCTGGGCTCTGATTCATGCCTGCTCAGCTGTGATAATCGCCAGCTGGGCCGCGGGATTCATGCCTGCTCATCTGTGATAATCGCCAGCTGGGCGCAGGATTCATGCCTGCTCATCTGTGATAATCGCCAGCTGGGGCGCAGGATTCATGCCTGCTCATCTGTGATAATCGCCGCCAGCTGGGCGCTGGATTCATGCCTGCTCATCTGCGGGATTCTGCCTGATAATCGCCAGCTGGGGCGCAGGATTCATGCCTGCTCATCTGCTTGATAATCGCCAGCTGGGCGCAGGATTCATGCCTGCTCAGCTGCTTGATTCTCGCCAGCTGGGCACATGATTCATGCCTGCTCATCTGTGATAATCGCCCAGCTGGGCAGGATTCATGCCTGCTCATCTCTTGATGCCAGCTGATCAGCGCCTTCATGTCTGCTGATCTGCGCTGATAATTCGCCAGCCGCGTGATTCATGCCTGCTCATCTGCTTGATAATCGCCAGCTGGGCGCAGGATTCATGCCTGCTCAGCTGCTTGATAATCGCCAGCTGGGCGCAGGATTCATGCCTGCTCATCTGCTTGATAATCGCCAGCTGGGCGCCTGATTCATGCCTGCTCATCTGTGATGATAATCGCCAGCTGGGCGCATGATTCATGCCTGCTCATCTGCTTGATAATCGCCAGCTGGGCGCAGGATTCATGCCTGCTCATCTGCTTGATAATCGCCAGCTGGGCGCGGGATTCATGCCTGCTCAGCTGTGATAATCGCCAGCTGGGCGCGGGATTCATGCCTGCTCATCTGTGATAATCGCCAGCTGGGCGCATGATTCATGCCTGCTCATCTGCTTGATAATCGCCAGCTGGGCACATGATTCATGCCTGCTCATCTGTGATAATCGCCAGCTGGGGCGCAGGATTCATGCCTGCTCATCTGCGTGATAATCGCCAGCTGGGCGCAGGATTCATGCCTGCTCATCTGTGATAATCGCCAGCTGGGCGCAGGATTCATGCCTGCTCATCTGCTTGATAATCGCCAGCTGGGCCTGCTCAGGATTCATGCCTGCTCTGCTGCTGCCTGATCATCGCCCAGCTGGGCGCATGATTCATGCCTGCTCATCTGCCTGATAAGCGCCAGCTGGGCACATGATTCATGCCTGCTCAGTCTGCTGATAATCGCCAGCTGGGCACGCAGGATTCATGCCTGCTTGATTCAGCTGCGTGATAATCGCCAGCTCAGCGCAGGATTCATGCCTGCTCATCTGTGATAATCGCCCACGTGCTGGGCGCAGGATTCATGCCTGCTCATCTGCTTGATAATCGCCAGCTGGGCGCGGGATTCATGCCTGCTCATCTGCTTGATAATCGCCAGCTGGGCGCGCTGATTCATGCCTGCTCATCTGCTTGATAATCGCCAGCTGGGCGCATGATTCATGCCTGCTCAGCTGTGATAATCGCCAGCTGGGCCGCAGGATTCATGCCTGCTCATCTGCTGCTGATAATCGCCTGCCAGCTGGCCAGCTGCTGATTCATGCCTGCTCATCTGCTTGATAATCGCCAGCTGGGCGCAGGATTCATGCCTGCTCAGCTGTGATAATCGCCAGCTGGGCGCGCAGGATTCATGCCTGCTCAGCTGCTTGATTCTTGCCTGCTGGGCGCATGATTCATGCCTGCTCATCTGTGATCAGCACGCCAGCTGTCACGCTGATTCAGCGCCTCTCAGTCACCTGATCATCTGATTCATGCCTGCTCATCGTGATCAGCCAGCTGAGTTACGGGATTCATGCCTGCTCAGCTGCTTGATAATCGCCAGCTGGGCCGCAGGATTCATGCCTGCTCATCTGCTGTGATAATCGCCAGCTGGGGCGCATGATTCATGCCTGCTCATCTGTGATAATCGCCAGCTGGGCGCAGGATTCATGCCTGCTCATCTGTGATAATCGCCAGCTGGGCGCAGGATTCATGCCTGCTCATCTGTGATAATCGCCAGCTGGGCGCAGGATTCATGCCTGCTCAGCTGCTTGATAATCGCCAGCTGGGCGCAGGATTCATGCCTGCTCAGCTGCTTGATTCTTGCCAGCTGGGCACATGATTCCGCCTGCTCAGCTGTGATGATCAGCAGCATGAGCGCGGATTCATGCCTGCTCAGCGTGATCTCAGTCAGCTGATCACTGATTCATGCCTGCTCATCACGTGATAAGTGCCTGCTGAGTTATTGGGATTCAGCGCCTGCTCAGCTGCTTGATAATCGCCAGCTGGGCCGCAGGATTCATGCCTGCTCATCTGCTTGATAATCGCCAGCTGGGCTGCATGATTCATGCCTGCTCATCTGTGATAATCGCCAGCTGGGCGCATGATTCATGCCTGCTCAGCTGCTTGATAATCGCCAGCTGGGCGCAGGATTCATGCCTGCTCATCTGCTTGATAATCGCCAGCTGGGCGCATGATTCATGCCTGCTCATCTGCTTGATAATCGCCAGCTGGGCGCATGATTCATGCCTGCTCATCTGCTTGATAATCCAGCCAGCTGGGCGCAGGATTCATGCCTGCTCTGCTGCTTGATTCTTCGCCAGCCAGCTGGGCGCATGATTCATGCCTGCTCATCTGTGATAATCGCCCAGCTGGGCGCATGATTCATGCCTGCTCATCTGCTTGATAATCGCCAGCTGGGCGCGCAGGATTCATGCCTGCTCAGCTGCTTGATAATCGCCAGCTGGGCGCGCAGGATTCATGCCTGCTCATCTGTGATGATAATCGCCAGCTGGGCGCGGGATTCATGCCTGCTCATCTGCTTGATAATCGCCAGCTGGGCGCGGGATTCATGCCTGCTCATCTGCTTGATAATCGCCAGCTGGGCGCAGGATTCATGCCTGCTCATCTGTGATAATCGCCAGCTGGGGGATTCATGCCTGCTCATCTGTGATAATCGCCAGCTGGGCTGCAGGATTCATGCCTGCTCATCAGCTGTGATAATCGCCAGCTGGGCGCAGGATTCATGCCTGCTCATCTGTGATAATCGCCAGCTGGGCGCGCAGGATTCATGCCTGCTCATCTGCTTGATAATCGCCAGCTGGGCGCAGGATTCATGCCTGCTCATCACCTGATAATCGCCAGCTGGGCCATGTGATTCATGCCTGCTGATTCATGCCTGCTCATCTGCCGTGATAATCGCCAGCTGGGCCGCAGGATTCATGCCTGCTCATCTCAGTCACCTGATAATCGCCAGCTGGGCCGCATGATTCATGCCTGCTCATCTGCTTGATAATCGCCAGCTGGGGCGCAGGATTCATGCCTGCTCATCTGCTTGATAATCGCCAGCTGGGGCGCAGGATTCATGCCTGCTCATCTGCTTGATAATCGCCAGCTGGGCGCAGGATTCATGCCTGCTCATCTGCTGATTGATAATCGCCAGCTGGGCGCGCAGGATTCATGCCTGCTCATCTGCTTGATAATCGCCAGCTGGGCCGCAGGATTCATGCCTGCTCAGCTGCTTGATAATCGCCAGCTGGGCCCAGGATTCATGCCTGCTCAGCTGCTTGATAATTGCCAGCTGGGCACATGATCCGATTCATGCCTGCTCAGCTGCTTGAGCAGTCACATGCTGGCGCCAGGATTCATGCCTGATCATCTGCTTGATAGCCGCGTGATCAGTGCCTGCTGAGTTACTGGGATTAGCGCCTGCTCATCTGCTTGATAATCGCCAGCTGGGCGCAGGATTCATGCCTGCTCATCTGCTTGATAATCGCCAGCTGGGCGCAGGATTCATGCCTGCTCATCTGTGATTGATAATCGCCAGCTGGGCGCGCAGGATTCATGCCTGCTCATCTGCTTGATAATCGCCAGCTGGGCGCATGATTCATGCCTGCTCATCTGCTTGATAATCGCCAGCTGGGGCGCAGGATTCATGCCTGCTCATCTGTGATAATCGCCAGCTGGGCGCAGGATTCATGCCTGCTCATCTGCTTGATAATCGCCAGCTGGGCGGCAGGATTCATGCCTGCTCATCTGATGATAATCGCCAGCTGGGCGCGCAGGATTCATGCCTGCTCATCTGCTTGATAATCGCCAGCTGGGCGCAGGATTCATGCCTGCTCATCTGTGATAATCGCCAGCTGGGGCGCAGGATTCATGCCTGCTCATCTGCTTGATAATCGCCAGCTGGGCGCATGATTCATGCCTGCTCATCTGCTTGATAATCGCCAGCTGGGCGCAGGATTCATGCCTGCTCATCTGTGATAATCGCCAGCTGGGCGCGGGATTCATGCCTGCTCATCTGCTTGATAATCGCCAGCTGGGCGCGCGGGATTCATGCCTGCTGCTCAGCTGTGATAATCGCCAGCTGGGGCGCAGGATTCATGCCTGCTCAGCTGCTTGATTCTTGCCTGCTGAGGCACATGATCCGCCTGGAGGCTCCTGATCAGCACTGAGCAGTCACATGATCAGCGCCTCTCAGTCACCTGATCACTGCGATTCATGCCAGCTCACGTGATCAGTGCCTGCTGAGTTACGGGATTCAGCGCCTGCTCAGCTGCTTGATAATCGCCAGCTGGGCCGCAGGATTCATGCCTGCTCATCTGTGATAATCGCCAGCTGGGCGCAGGATTCATGCCTGCTCATCTGCTTGATAATCGCCAGCTGGGGCATGATTCATGCCTGCTCATCTGCTTGATAATCGCCAGCTGGGATCATGCGCATGATTCATGCCTGCTCATCTGCTTGATAATCGCCAGCTGGGAGTTGGGGATTCATGCCTGCTCATCTGCTTGATAATCGCCAGCTGGGCGCGGGATTCATGCCTGCTCATCTGTGATAATCGCCAGCTGGGCGCAGGATTCATGCCTGCTCATCTGCTTGATAATCGCCAGCTGGGCGCGGGATTCATGCCTGCTCATCTGTGATTCTTGCCTGCTGGGCGCATGATTCGTGCCTGCTCATCTGCTTGATCAGCACGCCAGCTGTCACATGATTCAGCGCCTGCTCATCTCACCTGATGATGATTCATGCCTGCTCCACGTGATGTGCCAGCTGCTGGATTCGGGATTGCCTGCTCATCTGCTTGATAATCGCCAGCTGGGCGCAGGATTCATGCCTGCTCATCTGCTTGATAATCGCCAGCTGGGCGCGCAGGATTCATGCCTGCTCATCTGTGATAATCGCCAGCTGGGCGCATGATTCATGCCTGCTCATCTGCTTGATAATCGCCAGCTGGGCGCATGATTCATGCCTGCTCATCTGCTTGATAATCGCCAGCTGGGCGCAGGATTCATGCCTGCTCTCTCTCATCTGCTTGATAATCGCCAGCTGGGCGCAGGATTCATGCCTGCTCATCTGCTTGATAATCGCCAGCTGGGCGCGCCAGGATTCATGCCTGCTCATCTGCTTGATAATCGCCAGCTGGGCGCGGATTCATGCCTGCTCATCTGTGATAATCGCCAGCTGGGCGCGGATTCATGCCTGCTCATCTGTGATAATCGCCAGCTGGGCGCAGGATTCATGCCTGCTCATCTGCTTGATAATCGCCAGCTGGGCGCAGGATTCATGCCTGCTCATCTGTGATAATCGCCAGCTGGGCGCGCAGGATTCATGCCTGCTCATCTGCTTGATAATCGCCAGCTGGGCGCGGGATTCATGCCTGCTCATCTGCTTGATAATAATCGCCAGCTGGGGCGCATGATTCATGCCTGCTCATCTGCTTGATAATCGCCAGCTGGGCGCATGATTCATGCCTGCTCAGCTGCTTGATAATCGCCAGCTGGGCGCATGATTCATGCCTGCTCATCTGCTTGATTGATAGCTGGGGCCTGCATGATTCATGCCTGCTCATCTGCTTGATAAATGCCAGCTGAGCCACAGGATCATGCCTGCTCATCTGCTGATAATCGCCAGCTGGGCGCATGATTCATGCCTGCTCATCTGCTTGATAATCGCCAGCTGGGCGCATGATTCATGCCTGCTCATCTGCTTGATAATCGCCAGCTGGGCGCAGGATTCATGCCTGCTCATCTGTGATAATCGCCAGCTGGGGGCAGGATTCATGCCTGCTCATCTGCTGTGATAATCGCCAGCTGGGCGCAGGATTCATGCCTGCTCAGCTGCTTGATAATCGCCAGCTGGGCGCAGGATTCATGCCTGCTCAGCTGCTTGATTCTTGCCTGCTGGGCACATGATCCGTGCCTGGAGGCTCCTGATCAGCAGCCAGCTGGGCAGTCACATGATTCAGCGCCTCTCAGTCACCTGATCACTGCGCGACCAGCGTGATCAGTGCCTGCTGAGCGCGGGATTAGCGCCTGCTCAGCTGCTTGATAATCGCCAGCTGGGCTGCGGATTCATGCCTGCTCATCTGCTGGGATTCATGCCTGCTCATCTGCTTGATAATCGCCAGCTGGGCGCAGGATTCATGCCTGCTCATCTGCTTGATAATCGCCAGCTGGGCGCGGGATTCATGCCTGCTCATCTGCTTGATAATCGCCAGCTGGGGCGCATGATTCATGCCTGCTCATCTGCTTGATAATCGCCAGCTGGGCTTGATAATCGCCAGGATTCATGCCTGCTCATCTGCTTGATAATCGCCAGCTGGGCGCATGATTCATGCCTGCTCATCTGCTTGATAATCGCCAGCTGGGCCGCATGATTCATGCCTGCTCATCTGCTTGATTCGCGCCAGCAGCTGGCGCATCAGGATTCATGCCTGCTCATCTGCTTGATAATCGCCAGCTGGGCGCGCAGGATTCATGCCTGCTCATCTGCTTGATAATCGCCAGCTGGGCGCAGGATTCATGCCTGCTCATCTGCTTGATAATCGCCAGCTGGGCGCATGATTCATGCCTGCTCATCTGTGATAATCGCCAGCTGGGCGCATGATTCATGCCTGCTCAGCTGCTTGATAATCGCCAGCTGGGCGCGCAGGATTCATGCCTGCTCATCTGCTTGATAATCGCCAGCTGGGCAGCTGGGCAGGATTCATGCCTGCTCATCTGCTTGATAATCGCCAGCTGGGCGCAGGATTCATGCCTGCTCTGCTGTGATAATCGCCAGCTGGGGCGCGGGATTCATGCCTGCTCAGCTGCTTGATAATCGCCAGCTGGGCATGATCATGATTCATGCCTGCTCATCTGTGATAAGCGTCAGCTGATCAGCGCCGCATGATTCATGCCTGCTCATCTGCGTGATAATCGCCAGCTGGGCGCGGGATTCATGCCTGCTCATCTGCTTGATAATCGCCAGCTGGGCGCAGGATTCATGCCTGCTCATCTGCTTGATAATCGCCAGCTGGGCGCGCAGGATTCATGCCTGCTCATCTGTGATAATCGCCAGCTGGGCGCATGATTCATGCCTGCTCATCTGCTTGATAATCGCCAGCTGGGCGCATGATTCATGCCTGCTCAGCTGCTGATAATCGCCAGCTGGGCGCAGGATTCATGCCTGCTCAGCTGCTTGATAATCGCCAGCTGGGCGCATGATTCATGCCTGCTCATCTGCTTGATAATCGCCAGCTGGGCGCATGATTCATGCCTGCTCATCTGCTTGATAATCGCCAGCTGGGCGCATGATTCATGCCTGCTCATCTGCTTGATAATCGCCAGCTGGGCCGCAGGATTCATGCCTGCTCATCTGCTTGATAATCGCCAGCTGGGCGCAGGATTCATGCCTGCTCATCTGTGATAATCGCCAGCTGGGCGCAGGATTCATGCCTGCTCATCTGCTTGATAATCGCCAGCTGGGCGCGCAGGATTCATGCCTGCTCAGCTGTGATAATCGCCAGCTGGGGCGCAGGATTCATGCCTGCTCATCTGCTTGATAATCGCCAGCTGGGCATGATCATGCAGGATTCATGCCTGCTCATCTGCTTGATAATCGCCAGCTGGGCCCATGATTCATGCCTGCTCATCTGTGATAATCGCCAGCTGGGCCGCGGGATTCATGCCTGCTCATCTGCTTGATAATCGCCAGCTGGGCCCCCCAGGATTCATGCCTGCTCATCTGCTTGATAATCGCCAGCTCACCTGCTGGAGTCGCGGGATTCATGCCTGCTCATCTGCTTGATAATCGCCAGCTGGGCGCGCATGATTCATGCCTGCTCATCTGCTTGATAATCGCCAGCTGGGCGCAGGATTCATGCCTGCTCATCTGTGATAATCGCCCAGCTGGGCCGCATGATTCATGCCTGCTCATCTGCTTGATAATCGCCAGCTGGGCGCAGGATTCATGCCTGCTCATCTGCTTGATAATCGCCAGCTGGGCGCAGGATTCATGCCTGCTCATCTGCTGTGATAATCGCCAGCTGGGCGCAGGATTCATGCCTGCTCATCTGCTTGATAATCGCCAGCTGGGCGCGCATGATTCATGCCTGCTCATCTGTGATAATCGCCAGCTGGGCGCAGGATTCATGCCTGCTCATCTGCTTGATAATCGCCAGCTGGGCGCATGATTCATGCCTGCTCATCTGCTTGATAATCGCCAGCTGGCGCAGGATTCATGCCTGCTCATCTGCTTGATAATCGCCAGCTGGGCGCGGGATTCATGCCTGCTCAGCTGCTTGATAATTGCCTGCTGGGCGCATGATTCATGCCTGCTCAGCTGCCTGCTCAGCTGAGCATTGACATGATCAGCGCCTGCTCTCAGTCACCTGATTCCTGCTCAGCTGCCCGTGATCAGTGCCTGCTGATCGCAGGATTCATGCCTGCTCAGCTGCTTGATAATCGCCAGCTGGGCCACAGGATTCATGCCTGCTCATCTGCTTGATAATCGCCAGCTGGGCAGGATTCATGCCTGCTCATCTGCTTGATTCGCCAGCTGCCTGCAGGATTCATGCCTGCTGCTTGATAATCGCCAGCTGGGCGCATGATTCATGCCTGCTCAGCTGCTTGATAATCGCCAGCTGGGCGCAGGATTCATGCCTGCTCATCTGCTTGATAATCGCCAGCTGGGCGCAGGATTCATGCCTGCTCATCTGCTTGATAATCGCCAGCTGGGGCGCGGTGATTCATGCTGCTCATCTGCTTGATAATCGCCAGCTGGGCGCAGGATTCATGCCTTCTCAGCTTGATTCTTGCCTGCTGGGCACATGATCCGTGTTCAGGCTCCTGATCAGCTGCGAGCAGTCACATGATCAGCGCCTCTCGGTCACCTGATGATGCCAGCCAGCGTGATCAGTTGCCAGCTGAGTTGCTGGGATTCAGCGCCTGCTCAGCTGCTTGATAATCGCCAGCTGAGCCGCAGGATTCATGCCTGCTCATCTGCTTGATAATCGCCAGCTGGGCGCAGGATTCATGCCTGCTCATCTGCTTGATAATCGCCAGCTGGGCGCAGGATTCATGCCTGCTCAGCTGCTTGATAATCGCCAGCTGGGCGCAGGATTCATGCCTGCTCATCTGCTTGATTCTTGCCTGCTGGGCACAGGATTCATGCCTGCTCAGCTGCTTGATAATCGCCAGCTGGGCGCAGGATTCATGCCTGCTCATCTGTGATAATCGCCAGCTGGTCGCTGATTCATGCCTGCTCATCTGTGATAATGCCTGCTGGGGCATGATCCGGATTCATGCCTGCTCATCTGCTTGATAATCGCCAGCTGGGCACCTGATTCATGGCTGCTCATCTGCGTGATAATCGCCAGCTGGGCGCGGGATTCATGCCTGCTCATCTGTGATAATCGCCAGCTGGGCGCGCAGGATTCATGCCTGCTCATCTGCTTGATAATCGCCAGCTGGGCGCAGGATTCATGCCTGCTCATCTGTGATAATCGCCAGCTGGGCGCATGATTCATTCCTGCTCATCTGCTTGATAATCGCCAGCTGGGCGCAGGATTCATGCCTTCTCAGCTGCTTGAATAATCGCCATTGGGCGCATGATTCATGCCTGCTCATCTGCTTGATAATCACAAGCTGGGCGCATGATTCATGCCTGCTCATCTCACTTGATAGTCGCCAGCTGGGGCGCCAGCTGGGCGCGATTCATGCCTGCTCAGCTGCTTGATAATCGCCAGCTGGGCGCGCATGATTCATGCCTGCTCATCTGCTTGATAATCGCCAGCTGAGCCACAGGATGCATGCCTGCTCATCTGCTAGATAATCGCCAGCTGGGCGCATGATTCATGCCTGCTCATCTGCTTGATAATCGCCAGCTGGGGCGCATGATTCATGCCTGCTCAGCTGCTTGATAATCGCCCTCTGGGCGCAGGATTCATGCCTGCTCATCTGCTTGATAATCGCCAGCTGGGGCAGGATTCATGCCTGCTCATCTGCTTGATAATCGCCAGCTGGGGCGCAGGATTCATGCCTGCTCAGCTGCTTGATAATCACCAGCTGGGCGCAGGATTTCATGCCTTCTCAGCTGCTTGATTCTTGCATGCTGAGGCACATGATCCGTGTTGGAGAGCTCCCTGATCAGCACATGAGCAGTCACATGATCAGCGCCTCTCAGTCACCTGATCACTGCATGACAGCCACGTGATCAGTTCCTGCTGAGTTATGGGATTAGCGCCTGCTCAGCTGCTTTGATACTCGCCAGCTGAGCCGCAGGATTCATGGCTGCTCATCTGCTTGATAACCGCCAGCTGGGCGCAGGATTCATGCCTGCTCAGCTGCTTGATTCTTGCCTGCTGAGGCACATGATCCGTGCAGGAGAGCTACCTGATCAGCACATAAGCAGTCACGTGATCAGCGCCTCTCAGTCACCTGATCACTGCGCGACAGCCACGTGATCAGTGCCTGCTGAGTTGCGGGATTAGCGCCTGCTCAGCTGCTTGATAATTGCCAGCTGAGCCGCAGGATGCATGCCTGCTCATCTGCTTGATAATCGCCAGCTGGGCGCATGATTCATGCCTGCTCATCTGCTTGATAATCGCCAGCTGGGCAGCATGATTCATGCCTGCTCATCTGCTTGATAATCGCCAGCTGGGGCGCATGATTCATGGCTGCTCATCTGTGATGATAATCGCCAGCTGGGCGCAGGATTCATTCCTCCTCAGCTGCTTGATAATCGCCAGCTGGGTCGCAGGATTCATGCCTGCTCATCTGCTGATAATCGCCAGCTGGGGCGCATGATTCATGCCTGCTCATCTGCTTGATAATCGCCAGCTGGGCCGCAGGATTCATGCCTGCTCAGCTGTGATAATCGCCAGCTGGGCCCCAGGATTCATGGCTGGTCATCTGCTTGATGATTCTTGCCTGCTGAGGCACATGATCCGTGTGCTCAGCTTCCTGATCAGCAAGCTGAGCAGTCACATGATCAGCGCCTCTCAGTCACCTGATCATGGCTTGACAGCCACGTGATCAGTGCCTGCTGAGTTCTGGGATTAGCGCCTGCTCAGCTGCTTCTGCTTGATAATCGCCAGCTGAGCCGCAGAATGCATGCCTGCTCATCTGCTTGATAATCGCCAGCTGGGGCGCCTGGATTCATGCCTGCTCATCTGCTCATCTTGATAATCGACAGCTGTGCGCATGATTCATGCCTGCTCATCTGCTTGATAATCGCCAGCTGGGGCGCATGATTCATGCCTGCTCATCTGCTTGATAATCGCATGCCAGCAGCTGGGCGCATGATTCATTCCTGCTCATCTGCTTGATAATCGCCAGCTGGGGCGCAGGATTCATGCCTTCTCAGCTGCTTGAATAATCGCCATTGGGCGCATGATTCATGCCTGCTCATCTGCTTGATAATCACAAGCTGGGCGCATGATTCATGCCTGCTCATCTGATCATCCAGCTGGTCGCCAGCTGCTCAGCTGCTTGATTCTTGCCTGCTCAGGATTCATGCCTGCTCAGCTGCTTGATAATCCCAAGCTGGGCGCATGATTCATGCCTGCTCATCTGCTTGATAATCGCCAGCTGAGCCACAGGATGCATGCCTGCTCATCTGCTGATAATCGCCAGCTGGGCGCATGATTCATGCCTGCTCATCATCTGATAATCGCCAGCTGGGCGCATGATTCATGCCTGCTCAGCTGCTTGATAATCGCCCTCTGGGGCGCAGGATTCATGCCTGCTCATCTGTGATAATCGCCAGCTGGAAGCAGGATTCATGCCTGCTCATCTGCTTGATAATCGCCAGCTGGGCCACAGGATTCATGCCTGCTCAGCTGCTTGATAATCACCAGTTGGGCCGCAGGATTCATGCCTTCTCAGCTGCTTGATTCTTGCCTGCTGAGGCACATGATCCGTGTTGGAGTGCTCCCTGATCAGCACATGAGCAGTCACATGATCAGCGCCTCTAAGTCACCTGATCACTGCATGACAGCCATGTGATCAATGCCTGCTGAGTTACAGGATTAGCGCCTGCTCAGCTGCTTGATATCGCCAGCTGGGCCGCATGATTCATGTCTGCTCTTCTGCTTGATAATCGTCAGCTGGGCGCAGGATTCATGCCTGCTCAGCTGCTTGATAATCGCCTGCTGGGCCCCAGGTTTCATGGCTGCTCATCTGCTTGATAATCGCAAGCTGGGCGCAGGATTCATGCCTGCTCATCTGCTTCATAATCGCCAGCTGGGCGCATGATTCATGCCTGCTCACTCTGCTTGATAATCGCCAGCTGGGCCGCAGGATTCATGCCTGCTCAGCTGCTTGATAATCGCCCGCTGGGCCCCAGGTTTCATGGCTGCTCATCTGCTGGATAATCGCCAGCTGGGGCGCAGGATTCATGCCTGCTCATCTGCTTGATATTTGCCAGCTGGGCCGCAGCATTCATGCCTGCTCAGCTGCTTGATAATCGCCAGCTGGGGCGCAGGATTCATGGCTGCTCATCTGCTTGATAAACCCCAGCTGGGCGCATGATTCATGCGTGTTCAGCTGCTTGATAATCGCCAGCTGGGCGCAGGATTCATGGCTGCTCATCTGCTTGATAAACCCCAGCTGGGCGCATGATTCATGCCTGTTCATCTGCTTGATAATCGCAAGCTGGGGGCGCATGATTCATGCCTGCTCATCTACTTGATAGGCGCCAGCTGGGGCGCAGGATTCATGCCTGCTCAGCTGCTTGATACTTGCATGCTGAGGCACATGATCCGTGCAGGAGAGCTACCTGCTCAGCACATGAGCATTCACATGATCAGCACCTCTCAGTCACCTGATCACGGCATGACAGCCACGTGATCAGTGCCTGCTGAGTTCGGGATTAGCGCCTGCTCAGCTGCTTGATAATCGCCAGCTGAGCCACAGGATGCATGCCTGCTCATCTGCTGATAATCGCCAGCTGGGCGCATGATTCATGCCTGCTCATCTGCTTGATAATCGCCAGCTGGGGCGCATGATTCATGAATGCTCAGCTGCTTGATAATCGCCAGCTGGGCGGATTCATGCCAGGATTCATGCCTGCTCATCTGCTTGATAATCGCCAGCTGGGGCAGGATGCCTGCTCAGCTGCCTGCTCATCTGCTTGATAATCGCCAGCTGGGATAATCGCTGGTATTCATGCGTGCTCAGCTGCTTGATAATCACCAGCTGGGCGCGCAGGATTCATGCCTTCTCAGCTGCTTGATAATGATTCTTGCCTGCTTCAGCTGCTTGATTCTTGCCTGCTGGGGACATGATCATGATCCGTGTTGGAGCTCCCTGATCAGTCACATGATCAGCGCAGTCACATGACTGCTGCGCCTCTGATCAGTTCAGCTGGGCACATGGATTCAGCGCCTGCTCAGCTGCTTGATCTGCAGCTGACAGCTGATTCGTGATCATGCGTGATAAGTGCCAGCTGGGCGCGCGGGATTCAGCGCCTGCTCAGCTGCTTGATAATCGCCAGCTGGGCGCAGGATTCATGGCTGCTCATCTGCTTGATAATCGCCAGCTCAGGATTCATGCCTGCTCATCTGCTTGATAACCGCCAGCTGGGCGCAGGATTCATACATGCTCAGCTGATTGATTCATGCCTGCTCATCTGCTTGATAATCGCCAGCTGGGCGCATGATTCATGCCTGCTCATCTGTGATGATAATCAGCCAGCTGGCAGCCAGCAGGATTCATGCCTTCTCAGCTGCTTGATAATAATCGCCATGCCTGATAATCGCCGCATGATTCATGCCTGCTCATCTGTGATTGATAATCGCCAAGCTGGGCGCATGATTCATGCCTGCTCATCTACTTGATAATCGCCAGCTGGGCGCGCACGATTCATGCCTGCTCAGCTGCTTGATAATCGCAAGCTGGGCCGCATGATTCATGCCTGCTCATCTACTTGATAATCGCCAGCTGAGCCACAGGATGCATGCCTGCTCATCTGCTTGATAATCGCCAGCTGGGCGCATGATTCATGCCTGCTCATCTGCTTGATAATCGCCAGCTGGGGCGCATGATTCATGCCTGCTCAGCTGCTTGATAATCGCCCTCTGGGCGCAGGATTCATGCCTGCTCATCTGCTTGATAATCGCCAGCTGGGGCAGGATTCATGCCTGCTCATCTGCTTGATAATCGCCAGCTGGGGGCGCAGGATTCATGCCTGCTCAGCTGCTGATGATAATCACCAGCTGGGGCGCAGGATTTATGCCTTCTCAGCTGCTTGATTCTTGCATGCTGGGGCACATGATCCGTGTTGGAGAGCTCCCTGATCAGCACATGAGCAGTGACATGATCAGCGCCTCTCAGTCACCTGATCACTGCATGACAGCCACGTGATCAGTTCCTGCTGAGTTGGGCGGGATTAGCGCCTGCTCAGCTGCTTGATACTCGCCAGCTGAGCCGCAGGATTCATGGCTGCTCATCTGCTTGATAATCGCCAGCTGGGCGCAGGATTCATGCCTGCTCAGCTGCTTGATTCTTGCCTGCTGAGGCACATGATCCGTGCAGGAGAGCTACCTGATCAGCACATGAGCAGTCACATGATCAGCGCCTCTCAGTCACCTGATCACTGCATGACAGCCACGTGATCAGTGCCTGCAGAGTTACGGGATTAGCGCCTGCTCAGCTGCTTGCTAATTGCCAGCTGAGCCGCAGAATGCATGCCTGCTCATCTGCTTGATAATCGCCAGCTGGGCGCATGATTCATGCCTGCTCATCTGCTTGATAATCGCCAGCTGGGCAGCATGATTCATGCCTGCTCATCTGCTTGATAATCGCCAGCTGGGCGCATGATTCATGGCTGCTCATCTGCTTGATTGATAATCGCCAGCTGGGCTGCTGATGATTCATCTGCTCAGCTGGGCGCCAGGATTCATTCCTCCTCAGCTGCTTGATAATCGCCCGCTGGGTCGCAGGATTCATGCCTGCTCATCTGCTGATAATCGCCAGCTGGGCGCATGATTCATGCCTGCTCATCTGCTTGATAATCGCCAGCTGTGCCGCAGGATTCATGCCTGCTAAGCTGTGATAATCGCCCACTGGGCCCCAGGATTCATGGCTGGTCATCTGCTTGATTCTTGCCTGCTGAGGCACATGATCCGTGTTGGAGAGCTTCTGATCAGCACATGAGCAGTCACATGATCAGCGCCTCTCAGTCACCTGATCATGGCTGGCAGCCACGTGATCAGTGCCTGCTGAGTTACGGGATTAGCGCCTGCTCAGCTGCTTCATAATCGCGCCGCTGAGCCGCAGAATGCATGCCTGCTCATCTGCTTGATAATCGCCAGCTGGGGCGCAGGATTCATGCCTGCTCATCTGCTTGATAATCGACAGCTGCGCATGATTCATGCCTGCTCATCTGCTTGATAATCGCCAGCTGGGCGCATGATTCATGCCTGCTCATCTGCTTGATAATCGCCAGCTGGGCGCATGATTCATTCCTGCTCATCTGCTTGATAATCGCCAGCTGACCGCAGGATTCATGCCTTCTCAGCTGCTTGAATAATCGCCATTGGGCGCATGATTCATGCCTGCTTATCTGCTTGATAATCACAAGCTGGGCCGCATGATTCATGCCTGCTCATCTACTTGATAGTCGCCAGCTGGGCCCAGGATTCATGCCTGCTCAGCTGCTTGATAATCCCAAGCTGGGCCGCATGATTCATGCCTGCTCATCTACTTGATAATCGCCAGCTGAGCCACAGGATGCATGCCTGCTCATCTGCTAGATAATCGCCAGCTGGGCGCATGATTCATGCCTGCTCATCTGCTTGATAATCGCCAGCTGGGCGCATGATTCATGCCTGCTCAGCTGCTTGATAATCGCCCTCTGGGCGCAGGATTCATGCCTGCTCATCTGTGATAATCGCCAGCTGGAAGCAGGATTCATGCCTGCTCATCTGCTTGATAATCGCCAGCTGGGCCACAGGATTCATGCCTGCTCAGCTGCTTGATAATCACCAGTTGGGCGCGGGATTCATGCCTTCTCAGCTGCTTGATTCTTGCCTGCTGAGGCACATGATCCGTGTTGGAGTGCTCCTGATCAGCACATGAGCAGTCACATGATCAGCGCCTCTAAGTCACCTGATCACTGCATGACAGCCACGTGATCAATGCCTGCTGAGTTACAGGATTAGCGCCTGCTCAGCTGCTTGATATCGCCAGCTGGGCGCATGATTCATGTCTGCTCTTCTGCTTGATAATCGTCAGCTGGGCGCGCAGGATTCATGCCTGCTCAGCTGCTTGATAATCGCCTGCTGGGCCCCAGGTTTCATGGCTGCTCATCTGCTTGATAATCGCCAGCTGGGCGCAGGATTCATGCCTGCTCATCTGCTTCATAATCGCCAGCTGGGCGCATGATTCATGCCTGCTACTCTGCTTGATAATCGCCAGCTGGGCGCAGGATTCATGCCTGCTGAGCTGTGATAATCGCCCGCTGGGCCCCAGGTTTCATGGCTGCACATCTGCTGGATAATCGCCAGCTGGGCGCAGGATTCATGCCTGCTCATCTGCTTGATATTTGCCAGCTGGGCCGCAGCATTCATACCTGCTCAGCTGCTTGATAATCGCCAGCTGGGCGCAGGATTCATGGCTGCTCATCTGCTTGATAAACCCCAGCTGGGCGCATGATTCATGCGTGTTCAGCTGCTTGATAATCGCCAGCTGGGCGCAGGATTCATGGCTGCTCATCTGCTTGATAAACCCCAGCTGGGCGCATGATTCATGCCTGTTCATCTGCTTGATAATCGCAGCTGGGCGCATGATTCATGCCTGCTCCTGCTCATATGCCTGATAGGCGCCAGCTGGGCGCGCAGGATTCATGCCTGCTCAGCTGCTTGATACTTGCATGCTGAGGCACATGATCCGTGCAGGAGGCTACCTGCTCAGCACATGAGCATTCACATGATCAGCACCTCTCAGTCACCTGATCACGGCATGACAGCCACGTGATCAGTGCCTGCTGAGTTTCTGGGATTAGCGCCTGCTCAGCTGCTTGATAATCGCCAGCTGAGCCACAGGATGCATGCCTGCTCATCTGCTAGATAATCGCCAGCTGGGCCGCATGATTCATGCCTGCTCATCTGCTTGATAATCGCCAACTGGGCCGCATGATTCATGAATGCTCAGCTGCTTGATAATCGCCCGCTGGGCGGTAGGATTCATGCCTGCTCATCTGCTTGATAATCGCCAGCTGGAGGCAGGATTCATGCCTGCTCATCTGCTTGATAATCGCCAGCTGGGCCGCAGTATTCATGCGTGCTCAGCTGCTTGATAATCACCAGCTGGGCGCGCAGGATTCATGCCTTCTCAGCTGCTTGATTCTTGCCTGCTTAGGCACATGATCCGTGTTGGAGAGCTCCCTGATCAGCACATGAGCAGTCACATGATCAGCGCCTCTGAGTCACCTGATCACTGCATGACAGCCACGTGATCAGTTCCAGCTGAGTTACGGGATTAGCGCCTGCTCAGCTGCTTGATAATCGCCAGCTGAGCCGCAGGATTCATGGCTGATCATCTGTGATAATCGCCAGCTGGGCGCAGGATTCATGCCTGCTGAGCTGCTTGATTCTTGCCTGCTGGGCCGCAGGATTCATTAGCGCTCATCTGCTTGATAATCGCCAGCTGGGCCGTAGGATTCATGCCTTCTCAGCTGTTTGATAATCACCAGCTGGGCCGCATGATTCATGCCTGCTCAGCTGCTTGATTCTTGCCTGCTGAGGCACATGATCCGTGTTGCTCAGCTGATGATCAGCACATGAGCAGTCACATGATCAGCGCCTCTGAGTCACCTGATCACTGCATGACAGCCACGTGATGAGTGCCTGCTGAGTTACGGGATTAGCGCCTGCTCAGCTGCTTGATAATCGCCGCAGGATTCTGGCTGCTCATCTGCTTGATTCAGCTGGATTCATGGCTGCTCATCTGCTTGATAATCGCCAGCTGGGCGCGCAGGATTCATGCCTGCTCATCTGCTTGATAATCGCCAGCTGGGCGCAGGATTCATGCCTGCTCAGCTGCTTGATAATCGCCAGCTGGGCGCATGATTCATGCCTGCTCATCTGCTTGATAATCGCCAGCTGGGCGCATGATTCATTCCTGCTCATCTGCTTGATAATCGCCAGCTGGGCGCAGGATTCATGCCTTCTCAGCTGCTTGAATAATCGCCATTGGGCGCATGATTCATGCCTGCTCATCTGCTTGATAATCACAAGCTGGGCGCATGATTCATGCCTGCTCATCTACTTGATAGTCGCCAGCTGGGCGCACGATTCATGCCTGCTCAGCTGCTTGATAATCACAAGCTGGGCGCATGATTCATGCCTGCTCATCTACTTGATAATCGCCAGCTGAGCCACAGGATGCATGCCTGCTCATCTGCTGATAATCGCCAGCTGGGCGCATGATTCATGCCTGCTCATCTGTGATAATCGCCAGCTGGGCGCATGATTCATGCCTGCTCAGCTGCTTGATAATCGCCCTCTGGGCGCGCAGGATTCATGCCTGCTCATCTGTGATAATCGCCAGCTGGAGGCAGGATTCATGCCTGCTCATCTGTGATAATCGCCAGCTGGGCGCAGGATTCATGCCTGCTCAGCTGTGATAATCACCAGCTGGGCTGGGCGCAGGATTCATGCCTTCTCAGCTGCTTGATTCTTGCATGCTGGGCACATGATCCGTGTTGGAGGCTCCTGATCAGCATGAGCAGTCACATGATCAGCGCCTCTCAGTCACCTGATCACTGCATGACAGCCACGTGATCAGTTCCTGCTGAGTTATGGGATTAGCGCCTGCTCAGCTGCTTGATAATCGCCAGCTGAGCCGCAGGATTCATGGCTGCTCATCTGCTTGATAATCGCCAGCTGGGCGCGCAGGATTCATGCCTGCTCAGCTGCTTGATTCTTGCCTGCTGAGGCATGGGCCATGCCTGCTCATCTGATCATAATGAGCAGCTGATCAGCGCCTCTCAGTCACCTGATCATCTGCTTGACAACGTGATCAGTGCCTGCTGATTCACGGGATGCCTGCTCAGCTGCTTGATAATCGCCAGCTGGGCCGCAGGATTCATGCCTGCTCATCTGCTTGATAATCGCCAGCTGGGCGCAGGATTCATGCCTGCTCATCTCATGCAGGATTCCTGCTCATCTGCTTGATAATCGCCAGCTGGGGCGCAGGATTCATGCCTGCTCATCTGCTTGATAATCGCCAGCTGGGCGCAGGATTTCATGCCTGCTCATCTGCTTGATAATCGCCAGCTGGGCGCGGGATTCATGCCTTGCTCATCTGCTTGATAATCGCCAGCTGGGCGCATGATTCATGCCTGCTCATCTGCTTGATAATCGCCAGCTGGGCGCATGATTCATGCCTGCTCATCTGCTTGATAATCGCCAGCTGGGCGCATGATTCATTCCTGCTCATCTGCTTGATAATTGCCAGCTGGGCGCGCATGATTCATGCCTGCTCAGCTGCTTGATAATCGCCAGCTGGGGCGCATGATTCATGCCTGCTCATCTGTGATAATCGCCAGCTGGGCGCGCATGATTCATGCCTGCTCATCTGCTTGATAATCGCCAGCTGGGGGCGCATGATTCATGCCTGCTCAGCTGCTTGATAATCGCCAGCTGGGCGCATGATTCATGCCTGCTCATCTGCTTGATAATCGCCAGCTGGGCCGCAGGATTCATGCCTGCTCATCTGCTTGATAATCGCCAGCTGGGCCGCATGATTCATGCCTGCTCATCTGTGATGATAATCGCCAGCTGGGATGATTCATGCTGCTCAGCTCAGCTGCTTGATAAATCGCCAGCTGGGGCAGGATTCATGCCTGCTCATCTGCTTGATAATCGCCAGCTGGGCGCAGGATTCATGCCTGCTCAGCTGCTTGATAATCGCCAGCTGGGCCACAGGATTCATGCCTGCTCATCTGCTGATAATCGCCAGCTGGGGCGCATGATTCATGCCTGCTCATCTGCTTGATAATCGCCAGCTGGGCGCATGATTCATGCCTGCTCAGCTGCTTGATAATCGCCAGCTGGGGGCAGGATTCATGCCTGCTCATCTGCTTGATAATCGCCAGCTGGGGCAGGATTCATGCCTGCTCATCTGCTTGATAATCGCCAGCTGGGCGCAGGATTCATGCCTGCTCAGCTGCTTGATAATCACCAGCTGGGCGGCAGGATTCATGCCTTCTCAGCTGCTTGATTCTTGCCTGCTGAGGCACATGATCCGTGTTGGAGGCTCCTGATCAGCACATGAGCAGTCACATGATCAGCGCCTCTCAGTCACCTGATCACTGCATGACAGCCACGTGATCAGTTCCAGCTGAGTCGCGGGATTAGCGCCTGTTCAGCTGCTTGATACTCGCCAGCTGAGCAGCAGGATTCATGGCTGCTCATCTGCTTGATAACCGCCAGCTGGGCGCGCAGGATTCATGCCTGCTCAGCTGTGATTCTTGCCTGCTGAGGCACATGATCCGTGCAGGAGAGCTACCTGATCAGCACATAAGCAGTCACGTGATCAGCGCCTCTCAGTCACCTGATCATTGCATGACAGCCACGTGATCAGTGCCTGCAGAGTTGGGGATTAGCGCCTGCTCAGCTGCTTGATAATTGCCAGCTGAGCCACAGGATGCATGCCTGCTCATCTGTCATGATAATCGCCAGCTGGGCGCATGATTCATGCCTGCTCATCTGCTTGATAATCGCCAGCTGTGCGCATGATTCATGCCTGCCTCTCATCTGTGATAATCGCCAGCTGGGGCGCATGATTCATGGCTGCTCATCTGTGATAATCGCCAGCTGGGCCCCAGGATTCATTCCTCCTCAGCTGTG